>NW_010402992.1:0-7157 GCF_000710305.1 Buceros rhinoceros silvestris | reverse complement strand
AAAGAGTGCACAGCAAAAGGAGTCCTATCAACCCAATCCTTTTAAAAAGTACCTTGAAGAAATCAATGATCAAGATATTGAGCAGGTGAGTACCTCTCACTCTGAAGGATTTTGTAGCCTCAGCTAATTTCCTTAAAGATGATGGAATATTCTTAGAGCCTTATTTTGTCCTGGTCTTTTCTTGTTTTGCAAAGTTAGATTCCCCAAGGGGCATCTGGCTCCTGGAAGAGAGTCTCCAGGCTGGAGATGGGCAACTGGATGGGGACAATTTTTTTGTGATCTAAAAACCTGTATGTTGAGGAGAGGACTTTTTTATGATGTCTGTAGGAAACACTGTATGAAAGAAAGTGGAAATCCTGTACTCCCCTGTCAAGCTATTGTCTGGATCAGATCTACTAGAAAGCACTTCATCCATTTGGAGTCCAGACCTGAATCCTCTCTAAGGAGAAATGAGGACAGCAAGGGCTGGGCAAGGTTCACATTTCCCTCTCCAAGGGAGACTGCAGAGGATCCCCAGTGACTTTCCACATCCCTTCCCAGTGCATAGTACCCTCAGATCTGTATTCATAACCTTCCACAGCTTGGGGGAACAGCTCTTCTACTGCACACGAGGGTCATTATCGGGCAGTTCATGGGGCAGCAAAAGTGCTGTCTTCTCCCACAGCCCTCTGCATAAAGCCATAGCAAAAACACATCTTGAAATTTGCTGACATGCATGAGGCATTATCTCAAAGAAACCCCAGATAAATAGTTCTGTCAGCCTTTTCTGGTACTTTCAAGTTTGTGTGCATTATTGTGAACTAAACCTCAACTGCGATACAGAATCTGAATGTCCCTGTAGGACCTTATTGTTAACCTATCCAGTATATTCAGAATCTTCCATCTGGATGGTTGTAAAATGTAGCCGAGTCCTCCTGACAGACATGATGAGATTAAAACACCTTCCTGGTTGAATTTCTCTTACTTCTGTGTCTCTCTAGTCACATTAGAGAGAGACTTCAGCATTGGCAGCTCTTTCTTCTTCCTTTTATAACTGAATTTTTAAAAGATTTTCATTTTCGTTCTTTCCATTCTTTCCCATAGCTCTGACTTGCTGTAGGACAATCCTGGCATTTCTTAAGAGTACTGAAGCATTACAAAGAGAGAAAGATTTATTTGTAGTATTAGTGGGTTCCAGCAATGTTTAGAGGTCGCATCAGAAGGTTTCTCATTCTATAGGTTTCTATAGAATGTAAAATTTCTGTAAAATATAAGAAAAAATTAATAAAAATTATGATTTACAATATGTCTCAGAACTTTCGAGGTTGACAGTGAATATATGACTTCAGACACTGCAGGTGAGTTCATAGTGGGTATTTTATGCTTTAACTTACTGAAAACCTCCTGATGCAGGGCACTGTGCTGCCATTCACCTAGCCTGAAAGAGGAGGAGATCTGACCTGGAACTGCTGCTAGAGAACTTCTGGTCGAGGCACATCAGTGGGGCCTCTCTTCAAAGGCAGGGGCAACTCATACTTCCCTTTCCTCAGGGCTGGGCACTGATTCTGCTGACTATAGTTCTGCTAATGGAGGAACGATGCAATCACCAAACTTTATGTTTTCAGGCAAATACAAACCTGGGGTTATTGCCACAGTTTGAAGCTTTCTGACATTTGAAGCTAATTGTGAAAACCAGTCAACTTACACCTTATAAATTATTTATGGTACATATTACTGGAGTACTGAACATGTAATAAGTCCATAAATAAATGTGGTTTTTATAACAAAAGCCAAAATTATTTTATATAAAAGCTATGTGTTAAAAAGAACTAAAGAAATAATGCACTGACTTTTCACAATGAATATGTTCAGTTTTGCTTCCTTTATTTAAAAGAACAATGTCATATGCTTTAAAGTACTGAGAAATTGATATTTATATCCTAAACTAGGAAATACCACAGGTTGCTGTAGAATACTTCTTATTTTGAGTGATCTCTTTTTAGACATCTTTGTTCTGAAAAAGGAATTACTTAGGCCTGTATTCAGATGGATTCAATAACTTAACAGAAAATGGTTTTGTTTGTGTGAGGAATGGCTACGTGATTCTAGTGGTGATCTAATACAACAGTTAAAAGTATGATAATAACCAGATGTGGGGAGAACAATAGAGTGCTGAACATGACAGCATATGGTTATGATCTCAGCTTTTGCTTCTCAGAGTGGGTTTATGGTGCTGATATAAATCCCTAGTGAGTGGAGGAGGCTTGGGTGCCTACATGAGGATATTCACAATCTTACACAATCTCTGAAACTCTCCTGAGGGGTTTCAGTGCCTGTAAGAGGGCGGCAGCACTGCCTGGGCTCAGTGCCCAGACAACAGCTTGAAAATTGCGGTGGTTGTCTCTAACCACGGGGTTGTTAGCCTGTGTGGATACTCATCGTCCCTCTTCATCTGCTCTCAGTAGTTAGCATTTTTGGCTGCACATCAGCTGGCTTCCAGAGTGGGAGGTGTTCCCACCAATATTACCCCCAAATCAGGTAAATTGACTGCTTTTATGAGATATGAGAACTGCAGATTAGAACTAGGAGACTAGCAGCTAGGCTTTCTGCTTTCTGTGGAAGAGCTGGTGCTAGTCCATTTGTCCTCAGATAAGAACTTAGCAGTCCTCTACTGTGACTGAAGGCAATGCTGCTCATACCGTTAATGATTTTCCCTGGTTCTCTTTCGTGGAGATTTTCGCAGTCCTGCTGGGAGGTTCAGCTGTTGTATTTCTGTTCTTTCCTGTTCTCTGCATTTTCTTTTCTTTCTAATACCACTGCCAACAACACCCTCCCTAGCTGATGTTGCTCACGCTCCTTCACTCAGCCCATCTTGAAAGGACAGACCCTTTCAGGCTGCACCTTCAAGGATGGTACAGAATAGATGAGGTTTCAGATGGCATCAGCTTTATACACTTCTCTCTCTTGATTTTTCTTAGACCTCCACAGTACCTCTCCTCCCTGCCAAACCTCTCAGCGTGACAGTGAATACTGGTGACTATATGGGTGACATTCAATATCAGACATAATGATGAAGCCAGCTGTAACTACTGACCTTCAGCTTCACATTCCTGTGTTGAACACATGGATTTTTGCACAACAGAGAGTAGCTTGTTTGCTTTCCACTTCATTAAGAAATGTCCCTTTGTGGAAAAGGCCATTTCCCTTGTAAAGGAAATAGTAATTTTTGCCTTAACAGGCAAGTGTTCTCATGCAGATAATCCTAAGTAATGGATGGAGACATAAAGAGATTTCTAAGTTAGTAAAGATTGTCTGGAAAGGATATAGCTCAGCTCACAGCTAGCTCTTTTTATATTTTACTGGTGTAAATTTTAAATGTCACTGGTGTGCCAGTAAAATTAATAATCCAGGGAAAAATCCCCTTTTATTTTGGTTTTTTCTCATATTAGCTTATGCTGCCTTCTATTTGTTGTGGGGTTGTTTTTTTTTTCCTTCCCCTGAGGACATATACAACTTGTAGCACTAGCTATTCAATGGGTATCCCCTTATCACTTGTTACAGTGTAGTGTTTCCGATGTTCCAGTCTGACAGTATTAAACTTCCCACATTTTCAGATGCCCTTATTTGAGGCACAATTTCCCCATCATGAGAAAGATCTTTTTTCTTCTTGCTTAGTACATTTCCGTAATGTTTCAGGAATTTTGTAAGTGTGCTCAAATTTGTTCAAAAAAGCACCATAAAATATACTGGAAGTACATGTAACTTGAGAGCAGTGCTGGTGTGATGGCTTCATGAAAATTTTTATCTGAAACTGGGGAACAGAATCTTTTTTGAGGGGAAAAAGTAGGGCATTTTGTTACATAGTAATATGAAAACAACTCATAATGAATGTTAGAGAATTCATGTGCTTGCAAATATTTATTAACAAGAATGTACACAGGCTCCTTTGTCATTAAAAAAAAAAGACTTTGGGCAATGGAAAAGCAAGATAGGGATGAACTAAAGAGATGTTAGTCACACTTGGCATGAATCTGTGAGGCCAGTTTGCCAAGGTTTATCATTAACAGAAGTGAGCTGGTGCCTCTGAGGAGGAGTAGCAGGAGGCAAGTTTAATGTGAAGCGACTGCTGCTTGGTTCCCTTCCAGCCACTTGCAGGGCTGCCAGGCACTGATCTGCTCTTTTGCTCATTCTCACTCTTTCAGTGGACAATACATCAGCTTCTGATGGAACTAATTGCAGCTCTTGTCACAAATTTTCTGGGTCTTGAGCTCAAAGGCACAGTGTTGCGGGGCAGTTTCTGGTCTAGACTCAGCCAGCCAAGCGGGTGAGAATTTGGGATGTATTGTGTCAATGACCTTGACAAAACCTAAGCACAAGATTTGTGCCAGTGGCTGGGTATGCCTCCTTGGTTCTATCCCAAATCTTTACAAAAAAATTTTTTTTAAGGATTTTATGCTTTAGGTGCAAAAAACCATGTATATATATATTTTTTTTTGTTTAAACCAGGAACACAATTAACTGCTGACAACTTGCAGTAGTGAAATGTATTGTGTGTGCACATTCACTGGTTTAACCCTTAAATGGCTGGAAAGGCTTGTTAGAGTCTTGTTAAAAAGCTTGAAATGTTCCTGTTAGTATGTAGGTAAGGCAGACTTTCTTCTGTACCTCTCAGACATTGTTTTCAGGTTGGTTTTGCTTCCAAGCAACTCTCTCAGAAAATGTCCCAAAATGTGGCCATTTTGTCCTAGCACAAGATCCTTCTGTGATTTCCTTTGCTCTCACCTGAGCATCAGTTGATCTGCAGGAGGAGGGTGCACTGGAACCCAGTCGAAATGTAACTGGTTTTTTTTGTGTATACTTCCATGCTGATGAAAGCGCTTAGAGTAGAGCCAATTGTATTGACATGAAGGTAGCATGTCTTTCCTAGTTACTCATCAGGTCCTATGAAATGTAAAAAAGGTGCAAGACAAGCACTTTGCTTTCTGTCCAAAGCTTCTTTTTTACATCCATTAATTGGTTTCTGTTTACTTTTCTTTTTTCGTAGGAGACTGCTCTCCTACACGCTCTGTATCCAACTAAACTGATACCTTCAACTAATTCCCCTTTGAATCCTCTGTCCATCTCCCTTGCTGACTGTCTAAACCCTGGACATTGCAGCCACTTGTCTTACATCTTGTGTGACATTTACAAGAATCTTTGTAGTCCTTACCGTCACAATTCTTTGTACAATAAGCTGAGCGTCCACTGTGGTGTGATTCAAGAGCTTTGTTGGCATTTTATCCTTTTAAATTTGGGGCAGAATTCATCTGGGTCACTAGGATTCAGTGCTGACAGGTGCTCTGGAAGGTGCATCTCAGATGAACCCAAGTATCCAGCATCCCTGGAGATATTGCTGCTTGTCCTTACCTAGCATTGCTCGTGTGGGGGCTTGCTTCCTCCAGACCAGCTAGGTCAGTGCTCCCACCACTCTTCATTCAAGCTATTTGTTTTCTAAAGGAGGAATACTCTACTTCATCCCATACTAAAGTAATGGGCTATTTAATTTTCCTTAGGGACTGAGGGAAGGGAGGCTAACCTGAAACACAGGCTTTTCCAGTGGCTTTACTTGTCATCCTGATGAGCAGTTGTCTCCAGTCAACGCAAAGGGAATTGCACCCTTGCTGACATTTGTCTTTTTTGAAACAGCAGTGGGGAAGTTAGACAAAATCTCTGTAGTCCAAGGTGTGCAGGTGACAGAGCTTGCTATTGAGCTTTGTAAAGTGAAAACTGGGCCCTACGTGGTAACTGAAGTCTTTAGGAAGAGCAGCTGGCATGAGGTGTTTACAATACCTCAAGAGAGCCCCCGTCTACTGTTAGAAAAGCATCAGTTGTGAAAGTCCACAGAAGATGCTCTGTTTGGACCCCTCAGATCCCTCCCAAGTCTTCTTTTTCTAACACAGAATCTGGCTGCAAATGCTCAGATCTTGATGCTAGGAGATATAATCACACTCTGAGATGTACAGTATGCTTTTTTTGGGGATGCAAGAGGTTAAAACACAGCCATTAGATACTGTTTCTTTAGGCCATGTCATGGTTTCCTCATCAAGGGAAGCACTAGGGTGAAATAGGCGTTACTAGCTTCAGTCATGTTGGAAGCCAAGGCCGCTTTGGAGAGAAGCTTCACCTGTGCAGAGAATATATGTTGGTAGGCTCTCAGGCTCTGAAGAAATGCCTGGATCCACCTTTCTCTCCCCATTGACTAGAAACACAATTTAGGTTAATATGCAATGTCAATGGTGCCTGAAGTTGGCCCCTCTGTCCTGTAGGATTTATAGAATTTACCATTTTACCCACTTATTAGGATGGACTAGAACTGAACAAAAAAACAACCTTTTGTTGCGTCTTTGAGGCATCCTGAGCAAAAGCACCTTTTCATATCTGCTAGATTGGGCTTTTTTCTGTTTCAATTTTTACGGGACTGGGCTGACATATTTATTTAGGCAGTAATGATTTTATCAAGTATTTTTCAACAAGTTTCCTGGTTCATTGCAGGGCATTCACATGAACAAACAAACAGTTTGTATGAAATACTGAAGCCATTTTTAATAATGAAAATAGGTATTTGCTGTTGCTAATGAAAACACTGCTAGGAACTCAGGAATTTGTACAAGAAGATGAATAAGGCAGGGAAAAGTTGTCTGAAGATAATAGTGTAATGTTTTGGTATATCATGTTAGCTATTTTCTCAAACAGTAATATTCTTGCTGAATAATTGCTGAAATAAGGAAATTTTGCTGCTGCTCTGATTTCCCAAAGCATTGTGCACCCAAAACTCTTCTCTTGAATGCAGAGGTCACAGGACAGCCGAGCATTTGCATTTCACCATATGGTGGTGATTAGAGGCCTCTTCATCCAAAATCTCTTACCTCAAGGAACTTTTGTTGTTCTGAGCAACATTTTCAAGCTTTGCAAACTGATAAATGCAGCCACACCTCTCTGATGTTAACAGGTTCTTCCTGTACAATGTAAACAAAAGAGCTACATCGTGTCTTTGATTTCTTCCATTTCCCTGTGTAACATAAATTTGCTTTCTTACTTGGGTCATTTTTTACTGTTTGCTGTTGGGAAAGGTATTTCACATGGTTTTCCTGTAAGCTTCACACATCCATAAACAGTTTTTATTTTATTTTTATATATTT
>NW_010402991.1:17624-43199 GCF_000710305.1 Buceros rhinoceros silvestris | reverse complement strand
TGTTCTCCAGCCATCTGGGAACAAATCACAGATCCTTTAACAAATAGTCTACCAGCACGTTCTTTACCCCTAGAACAGAGCATATTCTTATACCAAAAAATGATACAAAAAAAAAATATTACATGATATTAGTATACTTTAAAAATAAAACGTCATTTTGAAATGAAAAAACCCTGAATTATTCCTTTGGAAAATGCCCAGATAGAAGAAGTCCTCTCATCCTTTTCTTCTTCCCCCACATTCCAGCTCCCATTCCAGAAGGGCTAAAACTATCCCCCAAATTCACAAGAAGTTATAGTCTCCTGAAACTACCGCTTTAAGTGAATTTGGTCTTCTATCCCAAACCCACTGGTTTCCAATCTAGGCAGAGATTTAGGCTACAAGATCACTTTTTTCAGTTTCATTTCCTTCATTTCCTAGTTTTTTCATTCTCTGTAGTGTAACTAGAACATCACAAAACTGCGAAAAATATGTACTCGATTTTTTATTTTTCTTACTTTTTGCTTCAGTACTAAAAAGGAATTAGATTCTGCTTAAAAAAATTAAATATTAAGTTAAAATATTACTAAAAAAATCCTGTAAAAATGGTGTTTAAATATAAACATGTGGATTTTTGGAAGACAAAATTAACCTAGAGAATATTTCTATATAGTTGCTGAGGTTGCTGTGTATAATCACATTTCCCAGCCAAAAGAGTTTAAAGAGCTTTGAAGAATATAAAGTCTGTCCTGTCTCACTGAGAAGTGACAACAGCTAAATAACAATTTTACAATTATTTGATGAAAATAAGATCATCAGTTAACTCAGTCTAGAACAAAATAGCAGAGGGGTAGGGAGTGAAGCTGCGAGTAACTTTATATTATTACCTATTGTACAGTAAAACCATCTCTGTAATTACAACATCAGTACTGGTGAATTGTGATAAGTTATTGTTAAACCATTTCTGCCAAGAAAAGAAAACCCAGAAATTAGAAAAATGTATGTTCTCAGCCTTGCTGCTTTGTTAAAAAAATGCAAAAAGCTTAGGCCATACATTTTACAGATAATTTTCATTTTTAGCAATTACAACAGGGAAAATGAACTGGACTTCTGGATCATTCAAGAGCAGAAAAAACCCTGAGTCCTGAGTCCTTAATTTAGACACAGATTTTAAAAACCACCATTCTTACCGAATGAGCCTGCTGGACCACATGAACTGTCAGCAGAAGAGGCTCTTCTCCTCCAGGTAGTATTAGATTATGGCTAATTAGGTTATTGTAACTCTGAAGCACAAGGCCGGTGTGAAACCTTTGCTGCTCCCTGGGTTGGCCAAGTTGCAGGGAATTTGCTTTCAATCGCTCATCTCCTCTTCCCTCCCTCCTCCAGGGGTACAAAACCTGTGACTTGTTTCCCCTCACATCTTAAAGTATCACTCCCCCTTCCACCTCTCTAGGCTCTTCACTCCACCACCCTTGGTGTCACTGGTTGGCTGAGTCTGGCCAATCACGGGACGAATTCTCTCTCTAATTAGCCCCTCTCCCTTTCCAGGAGAAGGGGTTAAGAAAAGAGATAAAGAGAAAGAAAAAGTTTGTGAGATGTCTGTAAGTTTGAGAAACTAAAAGAGTTTTAATAATAATAGAAAGATATTATACACAGGAAAACAAGCAAGATATTAACAAGTATATATAGCATTAGAAAAACTGGTGCAGCGAGTGTTAAACCGTGGTTAAGAAAACAAAACCAGTGATTGAAGCTACCAGTCAGTTCAATGATGGCCACACGGCATGGTCAGGGCTGGCAGCGGCTGGGGCTTTGGCAGCGGCAGCGGTCATCCATGCGCAGGGTTGGCAAAGCAGTGGCAGAAGCCCCCATTCTGAAAGCAGCAGCTAGGCTGTGGACAAAAGCGACGTCAGTGGCAGCAGTCGCAGCAGCCCAGACAGTGGCGGCAGCGGCAGTTAGGGTTGCAGAAAGCGCCGAGGGGCAACAAGAGAAGGGGGGTGGCAGCCGGTTGGGCAGTGGGTGAAAAAGGAGCAGTTTCTGTCTGCATGCTGTTCTTAAAGAAACACCGAGCCCACCAAAGCTCCACAGCCAGTGAGATGCGCTGTCGTACGTGGGGGGATACACTGATTGATACACCCATCACAAACAAACCAGCCCTTAAACCAGGACGCTCAGGTGAATGGTTCCCCAAGAGCAGCTCTTGTCACTCATGAATATAGGAACAAGAAGGCAGGGACAGGATCTACTAGGAATCTTTCCCCTTTTCCCAGGCTTGAGAAGAGGAAATCCCCTTCTACTGTCACCACTTCCACTCTCTGAGTACTACAGTGAGGAAGCTAACAGTAAAACGAAAGCTTCCTCATGGAGGAACTGCGCTGTTGCCAGCTTTTGTGGTTTTACAGTGATTTCAAAACTTCCGGATAGTTCTCACAGTCCCAGTTCCTGGAATCAGGATCTTACAGTAGATTCTACTCTTCAATTTTAAAGAGAGTTTTTAACTTTCATGGTTGTGGAGAAAAAAGTCTTCTTGTGTGAAGTGAGACCAAGGTAAGGCAAATAAAAAGAAATCCCTAAAGCATGATTATTAGTATTTAATCATCATATATCTGGGAGAGGAAAAGAGAATGACTCACGGTTTTTAAGTGTTTTTAGGATGGCAACAGCTGAATGGGAGAAGCAGGTTATCTTCAGTGTTTTTGCTGAATGCTGCTTACTGTGCTGTTACTGTTTAAATGATGGTTAACCATATTTGACGGTAGCAGGATCCATTCTGGGGATCTCAGGAAAAAAGAAAGATTTTGAGGAAGAGAATCAAGAAATAGGGGAAAAAAAAAGAAAAAGAAAAAAAGGCCATGAAACGCATTTTTCATAATTTTTGTTTCAAAAAGGGCAAATTCAGGTCCTCACCTTCATTAGGTGTGCACACAGTACATTGGTTCATTAGTGACTATGGAATGTTTTCTGTCTTGGTTATGGAGTGTTTCCATGTCAGAAACAACAATTTCACATGCTTTTGAGTTTTGTCATTTACTACTTAGGCATTTTCTTCTCCTAAGATAATTTCCTGCAGGGGAATTGCTATCGTTCTCATTTGAGCAGCATTTTTTAGCAACAGTTGTTGTTTCTTACCAGTAATTCTGTCTTTTGGGACAGAACCAAATTGTCTGTTGTAAATTCCATCTCTGCAACACTTTCTCCAGCATTGCTGATGAGATAGCAATTTCACAGCCCATAATCCAGGAAGACTGTAATAGAATCTATGTAAAAGTTTGTGCTGCATTTGTATCAAATTACAGGTGATAGCACTTCTTCTTATGTTCATTATGATCATCTAGGCCCATGAGATCTCCTTGCTCTCACAGGTTTGCATGATTTTGGTAGTGAATCTGATTCTACAATGCTAAAATATGGGCACCTATAGCTGTAAACACCATCTTTCTACCAGATATTTTGTATACTGCAGGTCTTGTCTTTACTTATAAATGTCCTTTATAACACTCATACATCTTCAAGGGGACTACCACGGTGATGGGACTCTCAGAAGCAGATATTGCCCTCTCAAACCTAATTCCTCTGTTTAAAATTAAATATATATGAGAATTAACAATTACACTGTTCCCAGTAGTCATGCATGGCCTCTTGAGTGCATTCCAGTATTGTTCTCTGGAAACAGTGTTGTTGCTCCCTGGTACCCGTAAACCAGTCACGATATTTAAAGATGTTTCCACTAGACGGTGTCAACAATTATTAGCAGGTGGAACCAAATTCTTGTGTGGTGTGAATCAGTGTAGGTCCAATGAAATCAATCTGGCCTTGTTCAAGTGAAGGTTCTGGTGAGGAGGTGTAGTGAATGAGGAGCTCGGAGGCCAGTTCTTTGTTGAATAGCATAATTCAACCCTGTATTGGATATAACTTTCTTTTAGAGCTTTGGCTAACCAAATGTGTCAAGTTTCCAAATGAAAAAGAATATAATTGCAGGCCTGAGCTGCATTAGTAGAGTAGACATTCAACAATATAGGGTCATTACTCATTGTCGTAAGGAAAAGGTTTTAAGGAAGAGGTAACAGATCATTTCAGATAATTTACACTCTAGTTAGATATTTTAACCAAGCTGATGAATTTCTTTTACCTAGCCAGACATCGTAGCCAGCTGACCCACTATTACGAATGGCAGCACGACAAAAGTAATTTCCTTGGCAACTGGCCCTGAAAGATACTGTGGTAAACGGTATTTTCACTCCTGTTTAATATCCTCAACTATTTGCTACCTAATTTAGTTCATCACTAAGAAACAGTAAACTCAGTTTTTCACATTTAACGGAGACGGTCTTTTCTCCAGACAGGGATTCTGCAAGCTGCACATCTTTGCAAAGAAATACCTTCGTGTTGTCCACCCTGAAGAGGACAAAAGCTCAGGAAATTAAATCACATGCCTACAGACGTTATCTGGATCTGGATCCTATCCAGGGCTCTTAGTCAAGCTGGCAGATCTTTGCCTTGGCCATCCTCGCTGAGGCTTCCAGACTAAGCTTATAATTAACTGTCAAAAGCTAATCTAAATTAAAATATAATTCAAAGCAAACAATTACTTAAACATGTGCTCCGAGTTTTCTTATAGTTTGGAAACTGACTCAGATAAAGCTTTTCAAGCCTGTTGCTGAAGAGAAGAAAATTCATCTCTATTCATACAGATAAAATTAAGTAATCAAAGTTACAACTCTTAAAGCATCATTTGAAACGGGTGCCGAGGCCCTTCCTTTACATCCCTACCCATAAATGGCAGCTCCTTGCTGAGTGGTGAGGGCCCCTGTTATATTGCAGGCATTATATTACCAGTGTTATTATATTTCGGGTGTTATTATATTACCAGTGTTTTTCTGGTTTTGGTACTTGACCACTGAACTCTCCTAGGCTTTAAAATGAGAGCAAACTTACGTTTTCCTGTTTTCCTAGGAGAGTCTTAGACAGAGAAAATGTTAATTATATTGTGTTCTCTGGAGAGACTAATTATCTACTGGATGCAAACATATCTTTTTTCCCCTGAGGTATTGTAGTCTGAGAAGATGTTATAGCATAATGTTTATCCTTTCTGTAAGATGTTACATACGATTTACATGTATTAAAAACTACATTATAAAAATATACTGCAAGCACAGCTATATTCTTCATGTTGGTTAAAGAGGAAATCTGCAGTATACGTGGATAAACTAAACCCAAGATACTGCCACAATGTAATTTAAGGAGATTTGAATGGAGTGGGAAGTGAACACAACTACAATCCTAAGAGGCTGGACTCCTACTCTATATTAGCAAAGTTGAGAAAACAAGGGACATTTGTATTTTTTTTAACTTTGAAAAGAATTCTGAATAGGCAAAAAAATATGTACTTGCCCAATTTGCCATTATTTTATGCTTTTCTTACTTTCTCCGCTTTTCTTTTCTCTGTCTCTACCCATGCATTTTCTTTGGTTGTTTAATGGTTCCCTCAGGGCAGGACCAATTATTTATGACATACTTCTCCATGTAAGATTTATTTGGGAAAACTGTTCCTATGGAAACTGCTGTTTTCAAACAGGCTTATAACTTCAAACAGCAGGATTGCATATACAGTAGAGAATATCTTTTATTAGCAGACATATTTTAATGACTTTGACAACCAAATAAATTGCTCAGAGGAACGAAATGAGGTATATTCTGTGATATGATCAAGTGGGTATTCAGCTGTCAGCTGGTAAGTACAGGGAATTAGAGTAACTCAGTTCATTATACCACAGTCCATTTTGAAGGTCTCTTAAAAATATTAGTCTGAAGCCTGCACTGGAAATGCCTCATCTACAGATGAAACGCCAAAGGGTTTTTATTTCAGAAATGTCAAATTTCATGTGTATGACACAGACACTTGATTTCTGTGGCTTCAAAGATCAAGATTTTATAATTAAATTTTGTCTTTGGGGTGTTTGCCATTTGTTCTCTCCTTGCTTTAACTTCTGTTTATCTTTTGGTCTTTGCAGTCCTCCAGACAAAATGCAGCATAGCCCACCTGAGCAAGCTTTTAATGAAAAAAATTTTTTTCTGAACAAAAAAATTGCCTTCAAAAAAAAAATAGTTTAAGAACCTACTTCATTTATGCCTTCGTGGCATTATTAGATTTCTAAAGCTGTAATACCTTGTAATAATCTAGTCAGGAATAGGGCAGGGCAGGTGGAAGGGGGTCTCACAGCAACAACCCTGACCTCAATTTGGACTCTTCCTTCGGTCCCATGCAGAAGTTAATGCTGTTAGTACAAAGGCCCCTGCTGTCCATCTTCACTCGTAGCATTTGTTTATCTTCTGAGTCACCTTCCTAAAAGAGATTCAGAAAAAATACCTTCCACCGGCTTTTCTGCTGGAAATGCATTCTATGTGCTCAAGTGGCCCTTTGCTTATTTAAATGATTAGCCGAGAGCACTTCATTTTTAAAAAGGAACTAATACGTACAGGGACTAAATAAACTCCAAGGCCACAATGTGTAAAGGAAATAAACTGTAAATTCCAAGTTGGGGAGCTTTAACACCCCAAAATAAGCTGACTGCAGGATTATCAAGGAAAAAGGCCTCTCATTTTGCTATGCTGTAGCTCCGGAGCATATTGTCACGTGTCTGTGAAAGGAGAAAAGTGTATAAATTCATTTGTCTGTTGAACTGCTAAAAAGCAACATTGCCAACTCTAGAATTAAAAAAATTGTGAACTAGATCACCCAAAACAACTGACTGCTCTTTTTTTTTTTTTTTTTAAGATGATCTCATGAGATTAGCTGGAATTCCTTGGGATATGGAGCCTTTATAAAAAATTACTCTCCACCCTCTTTTCTGTAATGAAAGGTACGTACCACTACAGACCTGTCAAAGGACCGTTGGTAGTGAAAACCTTTACAGAACTGGTGATTCAAGTCACAGAGTCACAGAGAATCACAGAGAATCACAGAGTAGTTTTGTTGGGAGAGACCTTAAAGATCATCAAGTCCAACCCTTCACCCTACACTGCCAGGTCGTCACTAAACCATGTCCCTCAGCACCACAGCTACATGTCTTTTAAACACTTCCAGGCGTGGGGACTCCACCACCTCCCTGGGCAGCCTGTTCCAATGCTTCACAACTCTCTCTGTAAAGAAATTTTTCCTAGTATCCAACCTGAACCTCCCTGATACAACTTGAGACCACGTCCTCTCGTCCTATCACTGGTTATGTGGGAGAACAGACTGACCCCTGCTTTGCTACAACCTCCTCTCAGGCAGTGGTAGAGAGTGATGAGGTCTCCCCTGAGCCTCCTTTTCTCCAGGCCAATCAATCCCAGTTCCCTCAGCTGCTCCTTGTAAGACTTGTCCTCTAAACCCTTCACCAGCTTCATTGCCCTTCTTTGGACATGCTCTAGCACCTCAATGTCCTTCTTGGAGTGAGGGGCCTAAAACTGGACACAGCATTTGAGGTGTAGCCTCTCCAGTGCCAAGTTCAGAGGGACAATCATTTCCCTACTCCTGCTGGCCACACTATTGCTGATACAAGCCGGGATGCCATTGGCCTTCTTGGCCACCTGGGCACACTGCTGGCTCACATTCAGCTGGCTGTCAACCAGCACCTCCAGGTCTTTTTCTGCTGGGCAGCTTTCCAGCCGCTCTGCCCCAAGCCTGGAGCATTGCAAGGGGTTGTTGTGACCCAAGTGCAGGACCTGGCACTTGGCCTTGTTGAACCTCATACCATTGGCCTTGGTCTGTAGGTCTAGCCTGTCCAGATCCCTATGTAGAGCTTCCCCACTTATTCTTGTGCAGATTGTCACACCCACATAACTTGGTGTCATCTGCAAACTCATTGAGGATGCACTTGATCCCCTCATCCAGATCACTGATAAAGGTGTTAAAGAGAACAGGCCCCAGTACTGAGCCCTGGGGACACCATCTGCATTGCCCTTCTTTGGACATGCTTTAGCACCTCAATGTCCTTCTTGGAGTGAGGGGCCTAAAACTGGACACAGCATTTGAGGTGTAGCCTCTCCAGTGCCAAGTTCAGAGGGACAATCATTTCCCTACTCCTGCTGGCCACACTATTGCTGATACAAGCCGGGATGCCATTGGCCTTCTTGGCCACCTGGGCACACTGCTGGCTCACATTCAGCTGGCTGTCAACCAGCACCTCCAGGTCTTTTTCTGCTGGGCAGCTTTCCAGCCGCTCTGCCCCAAGCCTGGAGCATTGCAAGGGGTTGTTGTGACCCAAGTGCAGGACCTGGCACTTGGCCTTGTTGAACCTCATACCATTGGCCTTGGTCTGTAGGTCTAGCCTGTCCAGATCCCTATGTAGAGCTTCCCCACTTATTCTTGTGCAGATTGTCACACCCACATAACTTGGTGTCATCTGCAAACTCATTGAGGATGCACTTGATCCCCTCATCCAGATCACTGATAAAGGTGTTAAAGAGAACAGGCCCCAGTACTGAGCCCTGGGGAACACCACTGGTGACTGGCCACCAACTGGGTTTGACTCCATTCACCAGCACTCTCTGGTCCTGGCCGTCCAGCCAGGTATTTTACCCAGCAAAAAGTACACTCATCCAAGACATGAACAGCCAGTTTCTCCAGGAGAAAGCTGGGGGAAACATCTGAACTCTGTGGGAAACATCTGATGGAACATCAGGTAGGTTTGGTAGGTAGTCTTGATTTCTAAGTAGCGCTGGCGAAAAAGGAGCTTGATTTTTATGCTGAATAGCCGTACAAACTTTGCCGGAATTTCCTAAGCACAGACAAATAATGTGCTAAAAACAGTCTTTCACTCAGTTCAGAGGACATTTTCCAGTGGCTGACAAAATTAAAATAATTTAAAAATATGTAATTATAGAATGTGTTAAATATGATGCAATATGTGAACAATAAAAATAATTTTGTAAACACCTTAAGTAACTTCTGTCCCCAAGGGCAATGGAGAAGGTCCTTCCCCCGTAGGAACAACTGGAAACTGTACACTCTGTAGGGATGTAGGAAAATGCTCGGCTCATTTGTCTGTGATGTCTTTTTTGTTCTCAATTTTTTTTTTTTAAACTGAATTATTTGGACTATGATGGAAGGTGCATTTGCCTAGACTCACCCTTTGTACATCCTGAAACTAACTCTGCCTGCCTCCTGCTGTGGACTGGAATTTGCTACCTTATTTGAACTGAATCCCATGATGTTTCACTGGGATGCTAGAGACAGCACATTTTCTGTCCTGCAGTCTGCATTCCCGGGGTTTAGCAACCCGTTATTGGAAAAAGCTTTCTTGCCTATCGGATACGCCCAGATTGTTGATGGAGTCGTCTTCTCTGGAGGTATTCAAAACCTGCCTGCACACAGTGCTGTCCAAGCTGCTCTGGGTGAACCTGCTATAGCAGGAGGCCTGGACAAGAGGATCCCCAGAGGTCCCTTCCAAGCCCTAACATTTTGTGATTCTGTGATATGAGAATGAAACATGGATTGATTTCTTTTTCACTCTTTCGTCCCACAAACAAGAATCTAAAAGACTGGAATGGAGAAAACACAGGAATTTCTATCCTCATATCTTGATACTCTTTACCTTTTAACTTCATATAGACTGCCTCCCAACTGAAAAACAACCAAAACCACTTTATTTATGTATTTATTTATAAATTTATTTATTTATTTTTCTGGAGAAAGAAAGATCCATTGGGACCTGCAGGCCTGTAACTGAATTAAGTTCTCCAATTTATATTCCCAGTGTTTCCAGCTTCTTTGATTTTGATTGTATTTTCTAATCCATCATTCTAGAACCTGTCCACTATGTCCCTATGAGAATCTTCGCTTTCAGCCCTTTGCGGCAACACTGAAAGACATAACATCTCAGCACCCAGATGGTAGGTGGATTAATTTTCATAATTAATGACATGTATTCTCATATTAATGGTTACTGGGTGAGTAATAATTTTTAGTGTTTAATGTGACAAGAGGTTCCTGAGTCAGACTTTAAGTTACATGAAAACTGGAAGAAAAAATATATAAAATACAGATTACATTGCTTTTAAAGAAAACAGAAAGGGAGGCATTTTCGCTTATGTTTCAGGTATGTTTGTTAGACACGGAAATTCAGAGTATTACCAATACCAGGGCTGTGTTATTTTCTGAAGACAGGAGGTTTTCAGAAAGACCAACGACCCTACTCTTTCTGTGTTGATTGACATGATATTTATAAATTTTTTCAAAGTCACTGCAGGACTTTTCTGAAAATTTTATCCTTGACCTACTTCAAGTGATTTATGTTTTCATTAAAAAAAAAAAACTGAAATAAAATAGGGGATTTGCAAGTCTAAACACCACTTTTAATCCCTAAATGCAATAGAAGGTATCATAGGTGTTCAGTTGCTAAACCACGCACTACTGCCGCTTAAAGGCACACATAGCTTGTTGTTCATCAGCACTTTCTTCAGCAGCTGTACTTTTGAGTTTGAACCTTTACATAGCCACCTAAATGTTGCACAGACTATCTCATATCTGTTATTCACAAAGCAGCATTTTGTCATATGAGGGATTGATACTCTCAGCTTGCTCTGTGGGTTTCAGTTTTCCATGCACCAGCAGCTTATTGGGATTCTGGCAGCAAACCCCAGCCCTGGAGTCCCCCTGGCCCAGCACGTCAACCCTCCTGCAGAGCAGGGAAGAGCAGAAAGCAGGGATGTCAGAACCTCCCAGCCAGGGATACCCTTTTGTGCAGTCTGCAGTTGAGACCTGAACATGGAAAGTTCATTTATCAGAAAGTTCCTCTTACTCTTAAGATGTGGAGTAGGTTAATTTCATCTTTTCTTTGTTAATATATTTCTATATTCACTGGAGAATGGATGTGCATCTAAATATCCCAGGTTAATATGAAGGCTGTCATGGTTTTGCAACACTCTGAATCTCTATCGACCTGATGAATTTTTAAACTTATGCTTGAGGGAAGGAGGACAATAGCCATAATTACTTCCTCTGTTTCTGGGAAAAAAAAAAAAAAAGAAAATTAAGATTGACTCAACTTAGACACTTTCATCCAAGAAGGGGTTCATGGCAGTGAAATAGGTGTATTTCTATCCATTCCAAAATTAGAAACATAGTACATTTTGGAGGAAAAATTACCAGGTCCCTGTTCTTCTCCAATTTCCTATTGGCTAGAGTTACCCGATTCTGCAGCCAGCTTGTTGGCTTCTGTGTACCTGCTTCCACAAGACCACGCTGCTCTCCAAGCAGCGGATGGGGTGCCAAATCTGGGGTTACAAATTTCCCTTGGCAGCAAGGGGGGCAAAATTTGGAACATCTTGGTGTTCAACAGTGCAGTGCCTAATCCTCCCTTGTGAACCTCCGATGTCTGTAGTTGCCATACTGAACCAAAAGGAGTTGCTACAGTTTCCTCTATGATAAAATGAAAGTTTTACTAAAACAAGAGCTGATTCAACACATGAATAAAGATTGGAAATCTGAAAAGAGATCAGACAACTTGCCTTTCTCTCCCTGTAGAGAAGAATTAGCAGAAAAGTGAATGTTGATGCTTCCTAATATCATATTTCAAAACCTAAGTATCTGATGAGAGAAAAAGAAAAAATAAGTTTTTAACAGGAAAAAAAAAGGAAAATGACTCAGAGAATGGAATAAATATCTTTATTTTTAGAAAACTGCTTGATTTCTTAAGGTGGCACACCAGCTTCTTTCCAAGTACATACCAGCCTGATAAAACTTAAACAAAGTTTCGTACATTTGAACATTAAAGTATTTAAATCTTCAGAAATTACAGGAAAGTACTAATCTAACATATGCCCCATTTATTTGTTGTGTGCTTAGATAATGAAATCAGTCAGTTTTCTGCATTATTGAAGCGGTTCCTTTTCTCTGACTCTGTAATGAATTTATATCCTTGATGATGCTTTTACTTACAATATTATTAATTGTTTTTAAACCACACATCATGTGCTATTCTTTCATTTGTTCCAGCTTAATCAGCTATAAAAAGCAACCAAAATGATGATCACTGGGTTTCATTAAATTCCTAGACTGATCTTGAAGACCAAATTGAAAAGCTTTATTTTCAACAGAGGATATGTCCTTTAGAGGCTTGTCTGCTATAAAAAGGTATCAGTGTCTCATAATATTGTGCTGTTGTAAACATCTTTCTAACCTTTCCATACGAAAACCTTGGCTCCACATAGCAAAGGCATTTGTGAGGAAGAACAGACTCCCATGTCTTCTTGTAACCTTTGCCCCTGAAAAGCAGTGAGGTTATATTCTAATTCAGTCTGAAACTTCAGGACAAGAGGAAACTGAGTGCTCATTTCTGTATAATTGATTTTCTTGTGCCTTTTGATCCACAGAATCACAGAATGGCAGGGGTTGGAAGGGACCTCTGGGGATCATCTAGTCCAACCTCACTGACAAAGCAGGTTAGCCTAGGTCAGGTTGCTGAAGAACGTGCCCATGCAAGTTTTGAATATCTCCAGAAAAGGAGACTCCACAGCATCTCTGGGCAGCCTGTTCCAATGCTCTGTCACCCTCAGAGTAAAGAAGTTTTTCCTTATGTTTAGGTGGCAGTTCCTACGTTCTAGATTGTGCCTATTGCCCCTTGTCCTATTCCTGGTCACCACTGAAAAGATTCTGGCCCCATCCTCTTGATACCTGCCCTTTAGATATTTATAAGTATCCTTCTCAATCTTCTCTTCTCCAGGTCTCTCAGCCTTTCCTCATCAGAGAGATGTTCCAGGCCCCTCATCATTTTCATAGCCCTCTGCTGGACTCTCCAGCAGTTCCCTGTGTCTCTTGAACTGGGCAGCCCAGAACCAGACATGATACTCCAGATGTGGCCTCACTAGGGTAGTGAGATTGGGAGGAGAACCTCCCTTGATGCACTGGCCACACTATTCTTAATGCACACCATTGGCCTTCTTGACCATAAGGACACACTGCTGGCTCACAATGAACTTGTCCACCAGGACTCCCAGGTCCTTCTCTGCAGAACTGCTTTCCAGCAGGTCAACCCCTAACCTGTACTGGTGAGTTGGTTTATTCCTCCCCAGATGCAGGACTCTACACTTGCCCTTGTTGAACTTCATTACTTTCCCAGTGAATAATTTCCAGTTATTTGTCTTGAGTTTTCAAGTATTTACGATTTCCCAAGAGAAATGGAAAGGAAGAGTTTGACTTACAGCTAGAACAGGGATTGGCACTAACTGTATCTGGTGCAAAATACAGAGCCTTCTCCCAGCAAATATGTGCTGACACTAACCAGCATGAATTTATGATACATAAGCTTGGCACCTGCCTTGGCTGCCAATCAGATTTTCAAGTGAGTCAAACTCTTTATTATGACCTCTGTGAAGAAATATTTATTTTTCTGTCTTCCCATGCATGTTTCCTGTTCATCGCTAAAAAAACCAAGGTATGACGGAGTTCAGCTTCTATCCTGCTGAGAGACAAGAGTAAAATCTTTGGGGAGGGAAAAAGAAAAACAGCAAGATTTTTATGGAAGAGTTCCACAACAGATCTAGTTGAGCCTGAATCTTCCCAGTTTTGGTGTGCACAACAAAACTCATCTACTGAAATAAGTATGTGCCAACTAATAGCAAAATAGAATGTAATGGAATCTGCCAGCAGTCTATTTAATTTGAACAAACTGAATTAAAAGAACAAAAAATGAAAGTTCTTCCTGCTACCAATACATTTGGTATATCTTTAATGTTATGAAACACTTTGATGCTATCCTGATAAATGCGATGAAAAACACTCGCATCTAGTTGCAGTGTTTTAAATGGGACTAATTGAGAGGCCAAAATGATGGGATTACTTTTACCTTTGTTGCAAAGACAATATGAATACACCTAGCTTCTTGTCAACCCCTGACACTGGTAGCTGAAAGGGGGCCTCGGCATGTGTGGACTGGATTATTGGGAGTGGAAAGTAGAGACCATGAGCCCACCTGCATGAAATGTAGAGGGCATTGCATAAAGAGGGGTGAGGCAAATACCTGGAAGAGGATTCTCTTGGAAAAGAAAGGAGAAGGGCATCAAGCAGGTTTTTTGTTTGGTGGTATTTTGGGTGGGACTCTTTTTTCTAATTCTGAGAAAAATAACTTGGTTTAAAAACCATAATGCTATCTGGACTGTGTGAAGGCAGCTTACCCTTGAAGATGTTCAGGTGGAAATACAATAACCCATGGACGTTCTACTGAAAACAAATTAATGTCCATGTTAAAACTTGACTGGAAGATACACAAATCCTCCCGACTTTCGCCTAAGGACTTACCTGATATGATTTTAAAAATGCCTATTTTTATTATTTTAAAAATGCCAGCTAAAGGCATTACGGCACTATTTATATTACAGGGTGCTTTGGGGTTTTTTTCCATGAAATTGTTAGTTAATAAATCTGTGCTAAACTTTCCATTCATTTTGCTACTGAGGCAAACATTACAACTCAGAGAACTCGAATATGTACAATTAAGAGAGCAAGTTAATCATAAATATAAACAATCCTAGGAGAATATTTAAACCTTGAATGAGAACATAAGGTAAGTTTTGGTTAACTATTTGGATAAGTTTCATGGAATATACAACCGACAAGAGTGTTTCCTTTTTTTTTTAGATATTCTAATGGAAAGAAAATTAAGGGAAAAATTGCCTTACCATGCAAGCACAAAATTGTTGGACTAAATCAACAAATGAGAATATGAAACTCAGAACTTTAGCCTTGTTATCCAAGCTAAGAGAAATGCAAAACATATGTATGGCAGAGAAATAAATGAGAGACCAAATTCTGACTAGAGTTACACCCATAAAATTTCAGTGATCGTACTTGGGCTACCTGGTGATAGCTATTTAAAATACTGCCTTCTTAGTTAAGTAAGGAGGTGGTTTTGCAGTAGGATGCAAATACACCTTGACCTGAAACTATCTCCTTAAAATGGCAATTTAATGCTTTAGAAAATGAATAATCCTGAAGAATTTTTTAAGCACAAGTTCTTAATAAAATAGGAGCTTGATTCAATCTTCCAACAGATTTTAAGTTCATGGGCCAAAACCATTATAGAAACACATTTCTAAACTGTAAAACATGTACAGAAGTCCATTTTACATTTAATTGTCTGATCAGGCAAGCCACTTCCAACAAAACACAAAAATATTGATTAGAGATAAAAATAATTTCTCTTACAAAAACATACACAGGAGACTATTTTTATCATCTGATTCTGTTCAGCACAGTTGGAAAGAAAATAGTCTTCAGAGATATGCAGAGCAGAATAGCCTTTTCCTGAATGAACTTCAGCGCGTTCCAGGAAGGATCTTCAGCAAGAGTGGTCTCCACCACCTGGCTTTGTTGCAGTCAGATCCACTTTATGTGGTATGATAAGTACAGAAGTGGGGCTGTCTCACCTATGCTACATGTGTAGTGTTTTACCTAGAAATGGAGAACACGTGGTTTGGAGTAGGGAGAAATGACATCCGTCAAAACTTTTGGCTGATGCGTTTTAGCTGTCTTCTCATGTGTGGATGGTTTGAGAACTGCACTGAGTGAGGAAAAACCAGTTCCAGGAGCATTCTAGTTTCTCATCTGAGCAGACTGTCAAGTCAAATCACCCAGATAAATCAAGGCAGAATATTCCAAGGTTCTGCCAGAAACCCGAAATCTGCACAGTGGTACAACTGGAAAACATCAATCTCAAACCTCTGCTTTTCAGGAGAGAGACCTTTCTTGCATAGTGCTGGTTCTGGGATTAATCTTGCACCACCACTCATTTCCAGCATTTTCACAAGCTGTTTGTACGGGTGGCAAACAGCACACTTGTAGCTACCTGCTTATTTCTCTCCTGTACTCTCTTTGCTCCTTATTACGTTTGGTAATGTCCTTTTCCCTCAAAATAAATGCACAAGAGAACAAAAATGCCTTACAGAAATGAACTTCTATATTCCTTAGAAACTTTAGCCTTGGAGTTTCCACAGAGGTCTCTTCTGTCCTCATGCTTCAAGACCCTTAGTAGAAATGTATTAGAATGCCATATATGCCATGAGTGAACATATCCTTGTGAAATGTGTGGTAAGTCATTTTTCCTGCTCTCTTAAATGGGAGTAAAAAACCAAATTACTAAGACTGAATCTCAGCCTTGAAAAGGCTGGAGTGATTTTGGTCAGAAGGAAAAAGAGGCTTGGAGAACTAGTCATGCCTACTATCTTTTCCTCTGAATTTCAAACTTCAGTTGCCTGTCTGATAAAACTGGCAGGTTTATGATAATACTGGGAGGTGAGAAGAGAAGGCTCCTGTCAGGATCAGCTTTTGGCCAAGCAGGTGAGTACATAGGGTCTCTAAAATCATCTGACTCCATCTCAAGCTTAACTGCAGAGAGCAGGTTAGGTGCAGGAGTGAGCCACAGATGATGTCACTTCACAGCAAAGCTGTGCTCACACAGGTAAAATATATAGTATTTGCAATAACCACGGTGTAATCCTGTTTTTTTATATTCACAGTATTACTTAAATTGGGGAAAAATGCTAATGTCAAATTTAAGCTCTGTTATGTATTCCACAGGAATAGTGGTATATGAAGTAATTATTCTCCACTATAGAGCTGCTAGTGAATAAACAATAATTAATGGGTGGTTTTAATGTGATTTTACTGTTTTAATGTGATTGTTTTAATGTGGTGTATGTGTTGGGCCTGAAATAATGGAGAGCTATTTTAGAGCATGTGGCATTCTCATTTCGAATGGTAAACTACCAAAAGTGGAACTAGTCATTGCAAATCCCTGAGAGAATGCAGAAGAGAACATGTTGAATCTGTTTATGCTTTTAGGCAGAGCTAACACAAGAAGAAATCTTTTCAAGATGCGTGTGTCTTACATGGACCAAAGAGAATATTGATTGTTTTCTGAGGTCCACATAATAGAAGAGGAGAGAGGTAGAGAGAGGAGTACTAAGTGCCCAACACCTAATACATTCCCTCCTTGGCAGTTAACTTTGCTCATGCCAGTAAATTACTAAAAAGTGAGCGGTGTATGGAAGGTGATTGCTTCCATGCATCATCTTTTCCTTTTGCAAGGACTCCCTTGGATCCCTGAAAAACAACCTTTAGATTTTTCTAGCAATTTCCTCTCATCCTTCCATCTCCTTGTACCAACAGGAAAAGCAATAAAAAGACAGACAGATAATACTTAAGGAAAAAATTCAGAAAAACCAAGTGATTTGCAAAGTGAAGTGCTGTGTCCTCATAGCTTCTCAGGAGGAATCTAAGTTCCCAGCACAAGACTTCTGAAATTTTAATTTTTGATATTTCTGATCTTTTTCTATTTAATCATCTATTTCATGAGAAGAAATATTTAGTGTTGTATCTAATTGTGCTGAAAAACTTACAGATGATCAATATTGTCAGTATTGAGGCTTACAATCTCTTAAGGGGGGGGTAAAGAATCTAGAAAAATGTGCTTTTGACTTGGCAAATGAGAAAAATAGAACTTCTTATTTATGAAAATAAGCAATTATCAGTATTAATTAACTGTGTTTCCTAGCACTTTCGAATGGAAAAATTCCTATGTGTTCTCACAGCTCCTACCAGCTGCTGGTGCCTGCCATTCCCCATCCTTTTGTAGCCACAACAATCTATATATGTACATCTGAAGAGGCTCCCGCTCTCACCTGTCAGCCCAAGCTGTTTTTCATTATGGTTTGACATTGTACACAAGTTATATTCTCCTTTCAGCCTGTAATATATTTAGAGGCTGAGAGTGGGAGTATAAAAGGTCTATGACACTTAAATCATTACTTGTATGAACAGGTCTCAGTTATTTTTCCTGTGTTTGTTCACACCTCCAAAATCTACCCATCCTGTGATTGCATTAAAGCTCAGATAAATAATCCAGTTATTTCTGCTACTATAATA
Organism: Buceros rhinoceros silvestris; assembly: GCF_000710305.1. Classification (NCBI taxonomy): domain Eukaryota; kingdom Metazoa; phylum Chordata; class Aves; order Bucerotiformes; family Bucerotidae; genus Buceros; species Buceros rhinoceros. Next base: position 25,318 of record NW_010402991.1, on the reverse strand, counting down.
TGACCATCTAGTCAAATTATGCTTGTCTCATTCCTTTACGTTTATGTTTCACATTGATTAATTTAAAATGTTGACCTGATTTTTTAATATAGAATTGTTCTTTTTACTTTCCAGGGAAAACAAGTGGGGGGGGGGTTAGCAGGATGTCCTGGCTTTGGCAGGAGTAGAGTCAACTTTCTTCCTAGTAGCTGGTACAGTACTGTGTTTTGGATTTAGTATAAGAATAATGTTGATAACGCATTGATGTTTTAGTTGTGGCAAAATGCCACTTATCCTAAGCGAGGGGTTTTTCAGGTTCCTGTGCTCTGCCAGCACAAGAAGCTGGGAGAGATCATGGCCAGGGCAGCTGACCTAACTAGGCAAAGGAATGTTCCACACCATAGGACGTCAGGATCAGTATATAAACTGTGGGGAGTTGGCTGGGCGGGTGCCAATTGCTGCTCGGGACTGGCTGAGCATTGGTCAGTGGGTGGTGAGAAATTGCATTGCGCATCACTTGTCTTTCTTGGGTTTTATTTCCTCTCTTTTTGTTGTATTCTTTTTTATTCTTATCCTTTATTTCCATGTTTCGGTTATTAAACTGTTTGTATCTCAGCCTACAAGTTTTACTTGTTTTTTGATTCTCTTCCCCATCCCACTGTGGGAGAGTGGAGGAGTGAGCAAGCTGCTGTGTGTTTCTTTGATGCTGGCTGTAGTTTAATATGACACAGGCATACTTTTTTATTTGCTCTAATGTTTTTAATTAAAAATACTTCTGTAGATAATATCGGCTCAGGAATTCATCTCTGACCACAGGGAAGTTGATAAGAACTGGGCTTGTTAAGTTTACTGTTCACTACGATACACTAAAGACAACTTTCTTCAGTAGACCAGATATTTTTATATAATATATGAGAAAAGTCATCATGTAGGTTTAATTATAAGTATTATCTTTTGTTTTGTTTCATTTTTGAAAGAAAGTCAGAAACAGAGCAACTACCTTTTAACTGCTTTGCTGAAATGGATCTGAAACCCATCTAGCCCTGGAGATATTCCTTTCTTGGAATCTCAGATAAGTAGGGAGCAGCAGCAGAATGAAAAAAAAAAAAAGATTTACAGTCATGATATGAAAACAAGGGACTCTTGCAGTTTATATCATTGATATGAGCTCTGTTTTTCTGGGAGTAATACATAATACTGAAATACAAGTTTAATGTCTGCCTTAACATCAGTTAGCTTGGGCAGTGGTCCTTCGGGTGTACTTTGTAAGCCAATGGGGTATTATTCTATTAAATTATTGCTATTTCTCCATAGCATCTCCAACTTGTACTTTTCATTAAGAACAGTGTTATCTTAATGAAAGTAGCACATTTAAGTTGTCCTGTTAGAGTAACCTTCTCTTCCCATAGATTTTACTCGCTTTTAGGTTTACGGAGCTTTTCAAACATAGTATAGACAATTCTTCAAAAATGCCTGTGCCTTCAGTTTGTCCTCCTGTGTGGCTCGAAGATCTGGTACAACTTTTAGTTACTGTTCTTGTATCTTTTGATGGTATATTTTGTGTTTTTTCATCATTTTCATTTGGAATACAGAAACTGGGATAATTTCTCAGGATAATTTTAATTATTGCTTTTGCTTTAAAACAGTATCCTCTTGTAAATCATCTATGCCAGTCACGAGCAGCATGCACTGAGTTTGTTTTTCTATTTCGTATTTGGGAGGATTTTTAAAGAGAGAGGGGAAAAACAGCCTTCTAGCTTCTTGTCACAGGTTATGGCTGGGCCAGCAACTAGAAAAATGACAGATGCCCTCTATTAACCCCCACCCCTTCCCAGCAGGAAAGAGAAAAAGGAATAAGGGAGAGGAACTTACGGATCAGAAAATAAAACTAGAACTGCTTTCATGAAAATAGTAATAATAAAAGTATATATATACAGATATATACAAAACCAATAAGGAACCCAACCACCCTGATGGCACCCACTTCACCATCACCACTGATGCTGCAGGACAGGCCCAGGCTGGCCTCAGCAGCAGTCGGGAACTGGATGCAGGAGACGGATTCTGTTGCTGGATTCAGGAATGCACAGGTTGGGATCAAAGGCAGAACGGACAGAGTCCTCCTCAGACACCAGCCTTGGAAAAAGAGGAAGAGAGGAAGAGAGCTTGACCCTTGTGATCCCTCAGCTTTATACCGAATATGACATCTATGGGATGGAACACCTTGTTGGTCAGTGGAGGGTCACCTGTGCTGTTCAATGCTCCCCACAGGTGCAGCCTCTCACTTACTGCGCCCCCACCGTGACACACAGGATTTAGCAGTGACCTTGGTCTCCCCAAGAGCAAGTGTAAGCAGGAGCCTTTCTGCACACCAGTCCCTGGCAGTGACTGTAAACATGGAGCGTTGTCACTGCTGGAAGCAGACACTGTCTGCAAAAATACACCGTTAACTCCAGACAGTGCAGTCACTTAGAAGAGACTGAGCTGGAAAGTAAAATCACTGAACAGGATTATTCCTGTTCTGACTCAAACCAGGACACTTCTCTTTAGTTTCCTGTGTTTAACATTAATCTCAACTGAAGAGGTGTAGGTGGTTCACCCATTACATTTTCATAAATCTTCAGTTATTTCTTACACTTGATGAGCTTTTTTGATGATCAGTCTTAATCTGGAGTAGGAAACATGATTGTTTATCTGGTATTGTTTTGCCAACAAGAGAAACAGTATCAGCAAAGGAGAAGCCGGGGCGTTATGCATACATGTAAGCTTAATTTTAATTCCCCAGGAAAGTTCTGGAATAAGTAATAAAACTGACCATTTGGAAGCACTGAAAACAGGGAGATAGGTAAAAGCCCATATGGATTTGTGCACAAGACATGTTAAACCGATCTAATTTCAACTGAAAGCAGAGTAAGAGGAACAGGAGAATCACATACGAATTACTGCAAGCAAACGAAGAAATGTGTTCTCTATGAATATATGCGTAGGATCAGTTCAAGAGTGTTGTTTCTGCCCTCTGTGGTTTTATATTAACGACTGTAAACATCTGTAAACCTTGTAGTTTCATACTCAGTATCTCCTGATTTTAATAATGATCCACTGATAACTGTTTGCTGGGTGCATTTTTAAGAACATCTCTACATCAAAGAACAGAGTTAGGCCACCTTGTCCAGGGAACTGCGGGGGGAGAGGGTAAAGGGTTCAGCTGCGCTCTGCCCTTGTCTTTAGGACACATGAACAGCCCATATTCTGTTGTTCCTGTTAGCATGGGCAACAGCATGGTGTCTTTCTAGACCGCCAAGCAAATGTCAGGTCTACACAGCAACTGTAGACTTATTGAGATCAGGCATTGAGCTACTCTTGACTACCTTGAACTTCTTCCCCTGGCTCCAACTAAGTTTCTCCAATTATCCTTATATTATCTCAGTTATCCTTAACAACAACAACAACCAGTTTTGAAAATCCAAACCCACCAAATCTAAGAGTGGCTGCTCCCATTCCCTCCTTGCTTTGACTCTGCCTGTGCATGCAGTTCAGCAAAACCAAATGTCCAAGCAGTAGTAAAGCAGAAAGGCAAAGCCAGGCAGGCACGAGTGATAGTAGAGCACCCTTAGCCCCCTGTGGTGGCAGGAACAAAGCGGGGGTGGTGGGGATGGGGAGCGGAGCAGAGCAATTTGGAGTGAACATGAGAAACAGGGTGGGAAGGGGGACAGACACAACCATGAGGAAGAAGCGCCTGTTTGAGGGTTGCAGCCACAGCCAGTGTGTAATAAACAGCTGTCACCATTTACCAGCAGCTCTGTCACTGTCAAGTCTTCAGAGGTTCAGTCGGATTGTGTTACTGTCCCTGATGAGAGCAAGTGGCTGATGGGATGAACATGCTGACCTCACGGTCTGCTCACAATAAACCCCAGCAGTACTGCTCCCTCTAACTGTGGGCAATTCAGACTGCTTTCTCAAGCTGTGCTTGAGAGAAATCAATGCCTAATGAACAGTGTAGGTGGAAGATAAATGAAAATATCCTATCAATAGTGGCAAAATGTCACAAAAGCTTATTTGAGCTTCATCATCAACTCATCTGGCTGGATGTGAATCCCCACATACTCTCTTTTCAGCATAATTGTAGTAGATAATCCTTGCAGTGCTTCCCTGAGGTTGTTATAGGAAAAGCAACAAGTCTCTGGTAATGTAGCCATTTTCATTACACAATATTCAATTAGGAAATAATAAGAAAATTTTTTTTTTTCCTCAGGAAGGTGGTCAGTTTGCTAACTGACAACTCTGATACTGCGGGTAAATGACTGCACAGCATGTGGCAAAAAAGGTTATTTATCAAGCAGGTGTTGCTATCTTGGTTAGAAAAGGGAGCTGGATTAAAAACAAACAAACCAGCTTTTGGCAGTTTATACTTCAAAATTTCAAAGTTTCAATGTTCTGCAATCCTTTGGGCAAGGTCCCCAGAACTTCTTTTAAACCTTTTTATAGATATTTTAAGTATCTCACAAATTGAAGCCTTTCTCTGTTACAGAAGCTGTATTTCCTAGGTGACAAGTGGAGAGTCTCATCACCTGTGGAGTCAGCAGCTGGAGCAAGATTAATTAGTGAAGCCGAGAAGGTTGTTGTGCCTCAACCTGCAAGACAAAGAGAAAAATTCATTCTTAGACTAGGCTTCAAGAGGAACATAAATAACTTTTTTTTTATATATAGGACTAAGACTGAAGTTTCACTCCCCTGTTCAAAACTGATATATGTTTTAGGTATAGAAGAACAGCTGAACACAAGCGATAGTCAACCACATAAAAGTTAGAGATGAGCTATAATACTTTTTTCCAGGACAGTTCTCACATTTACTGACATGAACTTAGAGTTACTTGTGTCAGAAAACGGCAATTCTTGTGTGAGTTATCCATGACTACATCTATCGACTTGAGGTATACTTAATTTGGGAGCTGACTTTTAACTCATATTTTTTTGTAACACGGGATTGAGTTTCATCATTCGCTAAAGAGACAGTTAATCTAACAAAAGTACAAAACAGCTGTTTTCAAAACAGGTATGGATCTAGCTAGTTGGGATATGTGACTGTTAAGTTAGTGCTTAGGATATCCTAAGAATTCTTATTTAAATGGTTTTTTTTCTGTATTTGATATGTAAATGTGTGTGTATACACACTTAGACCTGCTATCTCAAAATCAGCATGTCCTTAGCTATAGCAATTCTCTTCTTGCATATATCTACCCCAGTTCAGGGCATTCAGTTGTTGGCATAATCCCACTGTGAGCTTTGTTTAGCCGCTCAAAAGACACAGCAACACTAAAGCGACCAAGGTGAGTCCTGTCAGTGGTAGCCAGTTGTAGCTGCTGCTGCAAAAGCTGTGGTAGAGGGACTTTAAGGCAGACTGGCTTTGGCAGAGAGCAGTGGTTGAAATGTGGACACAACAAGTGGGATAAACTCTCCATAAATGGAGAGTGCCTGTGGCCTGGAAGGAGACGCTGTGGGCAGAAGGAGAGAGAAACCGAAGTGGTCTGGAAGAAAAACTTCTGAGTGACAAAATGTCTTGTGGTGGAGTCATCCCTTTCAGCACGAATGTCCAGTTCCCTGGCCAGCTGGAGGAGTAGCTAAAGTGTTTTTGTAACCTGTGACCTGTTAGTGGTGGTTACCAATAAAGTATAAATTCGAGAAGTTCCTGGGTTGTCCTGGTACTGGAAAGGTAGGAGGCTACTTCACAGCTCAGGGAGATACATCTTAGAATTTTATTCATAACCTATGTTTCTTGTGCAGTTGGTTTGGGTTTTAGTTTGGTTTGCTCCTGCATACTGCTTTGCAGAAGAGGATAGTTAGAGCGAGCTGGCTTTCAGCCATCTCATTGTTTTGCCCTTTCCAGGCACTGTCAGATAGCACAGTATCTGGGCAGCGGTAACCCTGCAGGGCTTTATTTTCATGTGTTCCATAAAATTCCTTCTGCTGTTTGCCTGAAAAAAAAAAACCAAAAAAACCCACCCCAGATCAGAAAACAAACAGAAGTGAAAGAAGCAAAACCTGCCTGCCCATAGCAAGGATTTGCCCCCTCATGTAAAACAGAAACTTTTCCTCGGGAGGTCCAAGGGAGGTGCTGCCCTGTTAGACTGTGAAATAGCTTCCAAGAGAAGGAACAGAAATCCTATTGTGTGAAACAATTTAAATGTAACTCAACAGTGGCTGTGGCCCTTTGGAAGCAAGGGCACCTGATAGGGAGCGTAGCAATGGCATGCAAATACTCTGTGTGTGACAATCAACAGTGAATTAGGGAATTAATCTTTCCTCACACAGGATAATGCAATGAAAATTGAGGAAAGCGATGCAGGCTTGATATTCAGAAGACTTTGTTGCCATGAAAAGTGATACAGTCCCAGCAACGGGCTGTCAAAGAAAATAGTCAAAGGATTTAAACCCAAAATTCTTGAGTATATAAGCTGGCTCGTGGGGGAGCATGATTAAGAGAAAAGCTACATCAGTACGAAGGTACGGTCTGGAGTTACTACCTTCAATCACAACATACTGTCCTGCTACCTTCCTAATTAAATGTGATCTCAGTAAGTATTTGATGGTTTCTGATTTTGAGATTTTTTAAAAATAATCTTCAAAAGTACACAAAAGACATGACATTGCTTTTGTTAGCTGTGGGAGTCACATGGGAGAAGCCACAATGTGTCATGGTGGGAGAGCTCCTAATGCAATTTGCAACCTGTGGGGGAGAAGTTAGCCTCCAGGATGCTGAAGATAACATACTGGTGCAAATACCCGTGAAATGATTGCTGTTTCTTTCGGGCCACATTACTGCTTCCATTTGTATTGCCTCCAAGCGTCTTCTGCTGTTAGTTTATTTTCACTTATCCCCTGGTGTGTACATTATGTCACCCTCAGTTCACAATGACGAATTCAGAAGTGGTGTCAAAGAAGATATAAATCAGATATCAGCAGGCTGCCAGAGGCTTGAAGGAGTGGGACTCAGAGAGGATTTGCCTGAAGATTTTAGGCCAGAGAACTTTACTTGCAGATGCATCTGGCTGTAAATGTAACTTGCCCAGAGTGTGATTCTTTTACAGGCTTTCCCCTCTGTATCAGTGACTAAAATCAACTCAAAGAAGCAGGTTATTTAATTTCTGTTAGGTGTTGACCACTGACATTAGAGAAAAGGAGCAGGAGCCCTCCTCATGCTGTCTGTACTCCCTGGGCAGATGAAGCTGTAGGTCCTGCTGCAGAACATGGAGAACCTGTAGGACTTCTTTCTCCTAGTGCCTCTATTTGCAAGAAACTTTCTGTTTTATCATATGTATTTTTCCTTACCTGCAATCCACTGAAGTTAATAATCTCGTTGGATTTAGTAGATTTTAAATCAAGCCCCTGTCTTTTCTGTGAGAAAATCTACAGCTTCCACATAACCAGTGCAACGTTAGTGTAAGGGATGGTGGGTGAAAGATATCTGATGTATTAACGCATCATTGTTTATGAACGTGTCATGACAAAAAAAAAAATACTCACCCTAGAAAAAATGAATTCACAAAACAATTTGCAGTGCAAATATCACTTCTACAGTGTGCCTGCTGAATTATCTGTTATAAATTAGCTCATTTTAAAATTGGCAAAGTCTGGAGAATGCTGCGTTCCCTCTGGACTGGGAGATCTACACATACTGTCTCATAGGGGATAAAAAAGTAATTACTGAAGATCACTCT
>NW_010402991.1:15156-17532 GCF_000710305.1 Buceros rhinoceros silvestris | reverse complement strand
CTCTTTCCCAGACAAGTGCTGTGGACTGTACAACTACTCATTTATAATTTAATCCCAGGGTCCTCACTGAAATAGGTTTTTAGGTACTAACTGGAGGCTAACAAAACGGATATTTAAATTCATTACATTTGAAAAAACAGAAAACATACTTTCAATTGCATGGTAAAATTGAAGCTGTTATTTCTATGGAGAAAAGGGGAAACAATAAAATAGGATTATGTGATTTTTTTTTAATTATTTTTTTCCTCTCTCACACATACTGACTGATTCTTGGTAATTTCTACTTTTTTCGTAACATATAGATTGAGCGATAAATAAGAGTTTCCTGTTTCACCAGCTATAATATTTGAAACTTTCCATTAAAAAGCACATATTTTTAAATATTTCTTTGAGAAGGTTTTATAGAAGTTTAAGCATCCGATACAGAATACAATGGGATAAAGAATCACACTTCTAAAAAATGACAAGTTGTTAGTGGTCTAATTACATATATTTATTTTGGAAACAGTTAATGACTGCAACCAATAAGAAAAGACTTTTTCTCTTATAATGAAGAGGCTAAATTGAGCTGCTTGAAAATTTACATTCCTAACGGCCTTGAGAAGCCAAGATTGAAGGACAGAGTAATGTGAAGGCACATACAAAGTGAAACAATCTTGATTTAAGTTTTAGCATGGTTGCCTTCACTCCTTTAGGATAAATAAAAAACAAAACAAAACAAACATACACAAAAAAAACCCCAAACCCCAAAACCACCAACAAAAAACCCTCAGAAGAAGGCCTTTCAGGGGCCGTGAAAAAAATGGTTTCTGTTGATCCTTCCTCTCTAGTAATTTTAATATAAGTGAAGCATTCTACAGCAAGGAACTCCCAGATCATCCTCTGTGATTTCTGACTTTCAGTCTAGAAAGATACATCTGACGATACGTATGCCTAGGCTGTCAACACCTGCGCTTTGAGGTTCACTGAAATGCTGCAGTGGCAATAGCACAATTCTCAGAGTTCAATGAGGATCATCCCAGGTACACAAAAGAGGACAGAACAGCGCTCACTGAGCTCACATCTGAAATTAGAAAGGCTCGTGAGACACTGAAACTGTTATTTTTCATAGATCTCCAATACCTCAAATTCTCAACTTTCAGGTAAAAAGTGATATATGAAGAAATCATAAAATGCAGAAGGTAATGAAAATCCTAAAATTATGATGTTAGTGCATATTATTACTCATCTACAGAGATAAGTGAAATGTATCATGTCTACTGCTAATAAAGTTGGTATTTTTGAAACACGTTTTCTACCTCACAGTGATTTAGGATTTATATATTGCATTCAAGCATGTGCTACAAATCTGGGAATATTATGACACAAGGTATAATGTAAAAGGTTCCTTGCAAGACCTGCTGTTGTACTGATGGGATGCCATGCTAGGCAATACTTGGTGAAACAGAGACGTGCCAGTGGCTCCTGTGTTTTTCTATTCAGTCACCGACAGCATGTTGCAATTCTTAGCCTGTTGCCTGGAGTCCATCCAAACCATCTGCACCCGTACAGCTGGCAGCAAATCAAAACGCTGTGGGGTCAGGCTGGCACTTTGTGAAAAAAAGGTGGTGTCTTTGACCTCCTAATTAAGTCACCTATCAGGAGTTTGTAGCTGGCATCATTAGGTATTTTGCTTGAAGTAGTGGAAGGTTGTAGAATGGGTGAAGAAACTTTTGTGAAAAGTATATGCAATGCGCTGATGCAATACAGCCGCAGAGGGCCGCCCAGCAGTCGCCAGCTGAAAATCCAGTGGAATCACTGGAAATTGTCTGTTGGTCATAATTACCAGGCACAAAGTCTGGATCATCTCGTAAACACCAACATTGCATTTAAACAAAGTCCTTTCCATGAAAAGCATGAATTACTGAAGATCTGTTGTGTGAAATTTTCCCAGGGTTTATAAAGGAATTCTGTTTGCTGATGATGCTGCTTGACTCTTGCTCTATAAATTCTTGCATTTTAGCAGGCTAAAGATGATGAATGAAACATTGATATGAGCCGCCCAATAGTAGATGGTGAAATATCACTCTTCCAGTGTTCGGGACACAATTTTAAGCAGGTACTGGAATGCTCTTACACAAATTCTCTTTAGATGGCAGCGATATGAATGAATTATATCCATGTTTTATTTTTTCATTCTCAAAAAAACCCCCAAAACTCCAAGTCTTGTTACTTACAGTAAACCAGATTTATATATTAATTTTACAGTTATTTGAAAATGTGTAAGTAGGTGCTTTAAACTGTATTCATTTCATATTCAAAGTGACATCATGTAAACAGGAAAAAAAACCCCGGATTTTTTTTGTTCGCAAACAAGCCAATCATCTCAGAACTACA
>NW_010402991.1:14763-15119 GCF_000710305.1 Buceros rhinoceros silvestris | reverse complement strand
TGACATAATTAAAAAAGAAAAAAAACCCCCGTTTTTTTTTTGTCCAAAAAAAAGCCAATCATCTCAGAACTACCCCAGCCAATTTCCTTATTGTACTGGAAGCTTAAGTGGCAGAGAAATTATATAATTTACTTTTATACGAAGAAGTCTTTTACACTTTCTTTTTTTTTTTCACTAAAACATGTAACATGTGGTTAGAAATATATTGCCACACTAAGATGCCAACAGATCATGCAAAAACACGCGTTACCCCAGAGATCTGCTGTAATGCTACTCTTTTTCTTTTGACTGCTCACAGTTCGTTGTTATATGTTCTCCACAACAGGCTCTTTTCAGCTCGGGGCCTTGCTCTTTCC
>NW_010402991.1:9556-14647 GCF_000710305.1 Buceros rhinoceros silvestris | reverse complement strand
CTTTCCCTTCAGTGGTGCATGTTCTTACACCTCTCCTATATCTTTTGTTAGCTGTAATTCCAAGAACTCTCTTTCCCCCCCATAATTACTCCAGCATCCTTTCCGCAGATGCTGTATGTCACAGTTTCATAAACACGGGCAAGTGAAGACTTTCTTGGGTCTGGTGTGTTCAAGAAAAGTGGAAAAGCGCTAATTAGGGAATTAGAAGTTTCTGTTATTTAAAACAGGCTAATAGGAAAATATTCTTTCTGTCTCTATTTCAATGAAATAAGGCATTTAACAGTGCCCTAGCAATTTAGCCTCAAATTAGAAGGCTTGCTATGTATCCTTGCTTTGTGCTCTTCTTTACTGAAACATTACAGCTGTCTATCTAAGTTAATTTTGAATTGGTCTACTTAAGGCCACTGAAAGACAGTCCTTGTTAAGCCAGTTTATCCCCTGCTTGGTAAATTTAGTGTAGTTTAGTAATGTCCTGATGCAAACTGAGAAATGTTCAATCCATGCTCAAACTGGAGCAAGTGAATATATAAGGAGAGGTTAGCAACAACTGAACTAGATCCATTTACAATCCAGGGCTGTGGCGGAGAGCCTCTGAAGCTGTAACGTGTAAGCAGTGACAGAGCTAGTTTAAAGAGAACATCTGAGGAGATGTGTGCTATTCCTTCAAAAGGTGTAGAAGAAAACCAGGCAGTAGGAGCCCTGGGGAAGATGTGGTAGTAAATTAAATGAAGGGAAGCTTTAGGGCCAATAACAGGTTTTTGTATTCTAACAATGATCTTCGAGAGTGCTGGGATAAATTCTTTGTGATTCTTTACAGTCAATGCTGGAGAGCTCTTGTCCTAAAGCTTCAGTCAGAGTGCCCTGTTTGAACTGAGTCTTTAGCATCTATCCTGACATTTTTTTCAGTCTTTAGTCTGTAAGTATAAAGGCTTAAGGCTTGCTTTAAAAAAAAAAAAAAGTTAAATCTGACTCTTTCTTAATCGGAGGTTTCCTGATGTCAGTGCTTGTATCTAAAAATGTTGACTTTGAGACACCAATGCTAAGCCCCAGTCTCTAACTTTTCTGTGAACTCGATTTAACAGTAGGAGCCTTTCTGGTTTCTTAGAGCAAGAACAGCCCAGCAGTTTCCCTATGTGGTACCTAAAAGGAAACATATTTATGTGGCTGGGGTAGAGTTGTGGGGCCACCCTAGAGAGAAGCTGAGAAATAGGAAAGGAATGGTGCTGGCAGCAATTGGCAACAAACAGGATCCATGCTTTTTAAAAATACAATAAAATTAAAATGTAAGCTTTCTGTTTTAGCTCAAACTTCTGTCACGGGATCTGCCTCAGTTGTCATGGGTGCAACGGTGTTTGAATGAGTTTGTTATCTGTTGCCTGTGAGTTGCCTGTTCTCACAGTAAAAGGAATGAAAATAAGTGCCAAAGGCAGCTGCCTGCACGAGTGCCAGCGGAGAGAGCAGACCTCAGCGGCTCTCAACAGGGTCAGGGGCCAGGCTTCCTTGCCGAGTCCTGTGTGCTGGTACAGACCAATTGTCAAGCTGCTGAGGGATTCGTGACTCCTAGCCTACAACATAGGTCCTACAGTTAGGGATCCCTTTGCCCCCATTTCTTCATAGGGGCCAGAAGTGCTAGGAAAAGAGCCAGCAAAGGGAAAACCTTGCAATCTGTGTTATATCCCGTCCATGGAGAGCGCAATTAAATACTATAAAATCAGGCTGCATCTGATGAATCACTTAAGGCTGAAGCTGAGAGGGAAGATCAGAAATACAGCTTGTCTTAAAACCTGTGTGGAATTACACAGATAAGCACTCACAAATCTTTCGAAACTTTGCAGTCCACTGTTTTAGGTTTTCTTTTGACTACATTGTGCCTCACTAGATATTAGTCCAAGAAGCATTTGAAACCACTGGCCCATTAGTGTCTTCATCTTAAATGTGTTTTCTGTCACACTTGTTTCTAAATCCAATAGTCCATTGTGTTCAGTACAATAATTTTGATAGTAGTGTTCCATCTACTTTGTTTATATATATCAATGCTCTGAGATTGATTATATTCAATGTAGTGATTGAATTATTTTTCAATGAAGTTATCAGTTTCATTGTCATTTTTTGCAGATCACAACAAAGTAGAGATGGGGGGTGAAAGCATGCAAGTCAAGAAAGTTTCTTTTTCCCACTCAGCTGAGGTAGAAGGTCTCTAGTCTTCCTGGGTAAAACATAATCAGGAAAAAAAATTGTAGAAAGACCTACTCAGGGTATAGGATGATTTCTTATTTTCTTGTTTGCAGAAAATGTTGCATATCTGAATGTGTTACTTGTGAGGATGCTTATATACATTTCAGTTGAAAAATAACATGGAGATTTTTCAGCATATTTGTACCCCATACCTCCAGTATGTGCAAGATTCTGCAAATCATCTCAGCACGTATTTTTCATTTGCAGTAGGAACCCTTTTATGTCTTCTTGACATCTTGTATTCTCCCTGTCTTGATCTAAACAGCATCCTTCAGTCAGCAGTGAGCATGCATTGGTCTCACTTCTTTATCACTCTCTGAGATCTTCCACCTCTTCCCTTTCTGTGAATTTGCATTTCCTTTTTAGGAGGCTAATCCTTCCTTGCAACTTCAGTATGTTCTCATACAACTACCTTTGAAGACATACCCATCGTCAGCTCTCCAGATGAACTGCAGTGTCTCTTCTGAAAGTCTGTTAGCCATTTTATATATCATATAGAATAGAAAAATCAACTGATTTATTTGTTTTGCTTTTTCTCCCGTGCCATCTCCAGGGCTTTAACCGTTTCCATTCCCTCCCCTCCCTCCCCACTCCTAGCTTGAGGATTCTCTTCAGCACTTTCTCCCCCTTCACTTGTACAGACTGATCTGTCCAGTTCTCCATGACTTCTCTCCTTGCTGCAAAAGTCTGTGTTTGTGAGTTTCAAGCTAAGAACTTGATTACTTCAAGCAATTAATTAATGGATCCTAAAATCTGTGTCATAAATTCTTCTCCTGTCCGTGCAGATTCTGACCTGTCCAAATTCTTATCAGTCATGATGACAGATCTCTCTTTCTTTAAACCACTTCTGTGTTTCTGCTGCCTTCTCTTCTCTTCTCTACCCGGCTTTTCTGCTAATGTCTAAGACATTGTACACATCACTTCCTTGCTGTTTAGGTGCTGCGGTTACCTTCCTGTGTGAACCGTCACTCTGACCCATTCTGTGGATGTGTCAAATGCTTATTTGGTGCCTGACATCTGTTACTGGCTTCATACTCTTTGCTGCCAATGCTTTCTGCATACTTTCACTGCGCTGGATTAATCTGCAAGGCTGCAACCACCTCCTCCTTCAGATCCTGCCTTCTTCCTTTCCGTTATGATAGCAATGCTATTAATTAATTTACTAACAAAGGCTGTATCAAGAATCTCAATCCCCATTATCTGCAAGCTACAGCTAGCTTTGCAAGATTCAGGAAATGTGTATATGCTCATATGAACCCCTGTAAGTTTACGAATGCTTTCCTGTTATGCTTATTTTTGATTGTTCCTCAGTGCTCATTGAACTTTCTGGTTAAATAAACAAATGAAGTCATGGGGTCTACATCCTCAGAAGCTACATTTGGTTCATCCTGCAAGCCAACAGATTCTTTCTGTTGTTTTCCTATATTTATTTTAAAATAATACAAATTTTCTGTCCTTCGGGGCACAAGCATTTGTGAAAGTATTTCTTCCCTTGCCTCCAACTTAACTGTACATCAGGTAACTAACTGAACGAGTATCCTTATCTATATTATGAAATACCTTAAAAATCATATAATTAAATTAATTCCTAATTACATTGTTGGCTGTAAGCACATTTAAGTGCATCTTATTAAACTTTGAGGGATGTCAAAGAACCACATCTATAACCTGAAAAGATTTATTCTCTTGCTTCTCCAGAACTTGAAAAATAAGTTAGAAGGCATGCATGTAAAACAAGGCAAGTAGCTGTTGAAATTGCATGAAATTTGTTGTTGTGAAAATCAACTTTTTTATTATTCTATCAATGACACAGAAATCTTAAACACTATTTAAATTACGAAAATATTTTATTCTTTCATCCACAAGAAAATAACTTAGGAAGAGTGTATGAAAAGATAGTGATAGGGACTTTTCTAGCCATAAAAAAGTACTCAAAACGGTCTATAAATGCTAAACAAAAATACCTAAGAGGAAGTATATAAATCAAGCTGAATTAATAAAGCAAACCAAATGTCTAAGAATGTAGCCTCGAGGCAAAACCTTCAGCCTTGCTTGGAAAATGAGGCAACTATGTCAACATTTGTAATAGTTGTAACTATTGTCAACATTTGTGATAGCCCTCGGCTGTTCACTGCAGCATCACAAGGTCACATCTAGCCAAAATTTCTTTTTAAGGATGTGCAACAAGTATTTCTTAATTTGCTGCTTTTGTCCTTCATGCAAGGACATTTTTTTTTTTTGATCGAGGACCCCATAGAGATAAGCAGGTGTTTGAAAATCACCATAGCTGAGTGTCTTGGTTCATGATATGAAACATCTCTAGGGAGTCTGAGTGGCCACCTGAGGGCCACGAGCTGGACACAGCTATTAATCCTAGGACTTGTGCTGCCCAATTTTTATTACCAGCAACATAATGTCGTGTTACCATCATTGTTCAACAAAGAGCTGGGAGACCCTGTGAGAGAAACTGAGCTGTAAAGTGCCTGGCACGGAGCTCGCTGGCAGCATGCCTTGCCCGGTTTTGTCCTACAGTGAAGCAGTGGGCCCCACTGGAGCCATTTTCTTTCTGGTAAGGTGCCTCCACATCTCTTCTTCCCTGTGGTTCTTCAGAGAAGCTGGTATGTGCCCTGAGGATAGAGAACCAAAGGACGGTTTTGGGACAAAGTTCACAATGAAGATGATTAAGCCAAAGTAGTGTTAGGGGCCCAGAACAATATCTGTATCAGGCTGCAAATCAGGAAAGCTTTTGGATAAACCGTGCTAGCCTTCACTGTAGAGCTTACCCTCACGGAGCTTTTATCACAAGTGTAGGTGCCTGTGCTTCTTGTTTGTTGATGAATCTCACTGTCCGAAAAG
>NW_010402991.1:0-9443 GCF_000710305.1 Buceros rhinoceros silvestris | reverse complement strand
CTCTTTCTTCTCCACAGGACCTACTTTGTAATGGACATCAAGGTATGGACTTCAGATTAGCTTCCTGCAACCCTGCAATAATCTTTTAGATATTGTTTAAGTTCACAACTGAATCAAATGGTATTTGAGTGCCATTCAAGAGTGAGCAACTATCTTCTGGAAGCGACTGATGTGTTCCTCATGGTTTTGAGCTCCTGGTTCCCTGATTCACCCTTCAAAATTTTCTATAAAATTCTATTCTTACCCTAGATGAAGTTCCTTTATTGCAGGTGTTTTACTGCTAGATGTAGTGTAAGCCTGGGTTCCACAAAGCGCTTAGGCATGGGTGAACCATCCATTGATTTTGCTGGAGTCACAAACATCTCAAAAGTTAATTATACGTGCAAGTAAGTTCTTTGCTGGATCAGGGCCTGCATCTCTTTAAACTAAAAAAAAAAAAAAAAAAACCGAAACCCGAAATCCCCCAAACCACAAAAACCCAAACCAAACTACATTCACCAGTAACTTAAAGTACTGTCATGATAGCTGTTAGAAGTTTATATGGTAGAGATTGGAATGGGGAAAGATATGTAAGAAAATTAAATTTCTCTGGGACTAAGTATAGCAAATTTTTTTTTTCCTAAAACAATATTTTGTGTAGTAGTATCAAATTAGTTAAACAGTTGTATACATTTGTTCAGGAAAAATATATATGTTATGATAAAATTAATGTCTCTGTAGGATCAGACATTTCTGACTTCAGTAAAGAGTGCGTAGATCAAACATGAAACTTATCAATTAATGAGAAAAATACATCCAGGTTAAAAAATACGAAACATATTTTTATTTCCTACTGGAATGTCTGTGAAAAATAAGACTGCGTTTTTCAGATATTAAGTTTTTATGCTTCTCCATAGATACTACATGTGCACATATTTCATAAGAAATAAAACTGCATTTCAGACTCTCATTTTTATTCCAATGAGCGTTGCATTAGATTCTAAAAGAACATTATTTTGAAGGTAAGTAGCGATTCTGGATTGGCACAGTACCTGCTGCTTCTTAAACTGTCTATAACATTTATGCTTCCTGCATTAATACAATAATTTCAGAAGACATTATTACAGATTTATTGTAAAAGATGTGAAGAAATCAAATGTATTTTGGTTTTTTCTTTAATTTTTCACTCTAAATAAGAAAATGCTTGTCATCAGGCCAAACTGACATTTTGCTGACAAGCTTGAAAAGAAAATTAAGTCCTTTTCTTTTAATGCCACAAGTATACAGAGAAATTTTTATTTTCAAAATGGTATTTACAAAACAAAGACAGTTTTAGTGAGTAAATACCGTGTTGCACATGTTATTGTTTGCTGTAAAAGATACAAGAAAAACCATCACCAAGCAGCACGGTGTCTTATTTGAATAATAATTTAAATAAATAAGCAGGTAAAATTCCCTGAAATCCAAAAAGAAGAAAAACTTCAACATGCTTTATATAATAAAGTGTGCTAATGAAATTGTTACTCCAGCATGTTGTCTCTACAGGAAACTTACCTTTATTGGGTAGGCAATTTACCTTTTGCATTTTACCTGCAAAATTTTTATTTCCCAAGTGAATTCACACAGATTTTGGAATAGAAGTACTCAAACCGGAAAATTAAGGTTTTCTGTTTGGTGTTTTTTGGGTTTTGGTTTTTATTTTCCTGGAGAAGTTTTCTGTTTTCTGTTTCAGTAATCCATAACTTTTGCTAGTCTGCTTGTTTGAAAAAAAAAAAATCCCAAGAACTAGTAGTGTTTGAATTACCTAACCTAGTATATGCATTTGAAGCTAATAAATGTTCATGCAAAATAGTTTTCTCAAATGTTGAGTAAGTGGTGATTCACAGCTGGATTTACGTTCTGAAACCTTCAGCAGTGATTTTGGTCTGTGTCTTATGATTCCTGTCATTTTCTATGACGTTCATTGAAACTGGAATGACAGTCTTTTTGGAAGTATATATGGTGGATCATCATCAAGGCTTGGCTTCATGAACGAAGATCTGGGAAGGGCTTTTCCCACACTCACTGCAAGCGATGAGTGCACCCTTTGGGTCTGCGCGGTGGATTTTTTAGGTGAGGCGCAGCGTGCGCGGAACTGGCTCCACCCTTTACACATGAGGTTCATCTGCCAGGGCCTGGCGGGCCTGGATGGTGACAGCAAAGTCCTCGGGTCATAGGTTTGGTTAGAGTGTCCTTCTCTTAGATGATGGATGCCTTACAAGGCTAAACGAGCTCCATCTGCCCGGGTTTGGAGTCAGAGTTGTCCTTCTCCTAGGATGGCTGCCCGAAGGCTAGTGAGCCCATCCTGCCCGTGGACACACTTTGTCTGACCCTTCAGCTGAGACCTGTCTGGCTTGGGAGACCCCACCGGAGGCACATGCCACCACCAGCACAGCTCTCAACCTCACAAGGGCACGCAAGCTCCTTCCCCAGGGCAAGGGGGTGCCCGTGAAAGAGTCGCTGCTCTACCTCCGGACATCACAGACCCGGGCACAGGGTGGCCGGGGCCTGCCAAGAACGGGAGTCCTGGAGGGTAATATGGTAGATCACATGCATACTAAAAGAAAGATTTGTTTTTAAAAATAGGTGATTTCCATGTTTATGTCCCTATTTATCAGACTATCAGAAAACTCTGTACAGTGTAGTGATGTGGCAGTCACATAATTAGACTCTTAGCATCTGTTTAGATTCCAAACTTCTTTTTTTATTTCATTGTTATTCAAAAGATGCATCAATATTTTGTTAGGAATCACCCTCTTTCACCCTAGTTACTGGAGGTAAACATAATTATAAAATGGACCACATTACTGAAATCAAATTATCTTTTGAGAAGATGTATTCTGCTAGAGACGAGGATGCTGGTAAGGAAACTTTACGGTGACTAGAGCCACGTGGCTAGTTAGCACAACGTAGCAATACAACATACATGACAATAAATGGGGAGAGAATACAAAGAGATTAATATACTTTTGTTCCCTAATTTGACAGCAAGACGTGTGTTGATAGGACTAGGACTTCCTCAAATCTCTTTTCAGATTTTACCTTGGGTTTTTTTGCCTTTTTCATGCTCAACACTATGAGCAATATTTACGTCTTTCTCATCCGCATACTCTTACCTGTTTGATGAACAGGACACCAGTAAAATAAGAGTCATTGCTTCTACCTTCTGTGAACCTGACATTATTGGCTGTGTTCATCAACAGTGACTCACACGACCATATGGAGAGGATTCTTCATTTAAAGGGAGGGCGTGAAGATCATGCATGAATTTTCTTTTATGAAAATTACAGAGATTAAAATACTAACACGCAGAGACTGTTGGCAGAAATAGAAAAATCTATTTTTATCAGTGTAATCTCTGCCCCAGTAAGATCAATTAGATACACGCTTTCAACTAGGCTACGTAATGAGGATGAGAAAAGAAAACAGCTAGTCATTCTATACATGAGTCAGTTTTCAGTTGTCTTTGTTCTTCACCCGTGTTTTTGGAGTTACGTCTTGCAGTGGGGCTGTGAGGTCAGCATGGCCCTGTTCCTCATTCTGCCCTCCAACCCCGAGCACATTGTGCCTAGGCAAAGCACAAATGTCTTTAGGAAAACCAGGAGGAAAAAGCCCAAAGTAACTTCACTTTAGAGGGTCACAGCAGCACATCTTCCCCCTGCACAGCTGATTAACATAAATCCTGGATTTGTCAATTCTCTTCAATCTTGCTTACCTTGAGGAAATGTAAAGAAATGGGCCCATGCTTGAGCACAGCAACTGCATTTTCCCCCAGCCAGTACTGAATTAAAGGATGGTTCTTCACTCCCATTTCCAGAAAATTTTGCCAAAATGAGGAGATCAAAGGCTCAGTTTTCATCTTTTTTCTTTTTTTTTTTTTAATATTCTCCATTCAGAATGAAGTAGTTATCTGCATGCTCCCTCATCGAAAAAGCAGAGAGGCAACAATCTCCATCAGGCAAAAGACTAATATCATTGGCTATTCCCTTGTGATTTCATTTGCTTTGAGTGTGAATTTGAAGGGATGTTTCACAGTGGTGGCACATGATTTGATGTGTGAAAGCCATTGTGCAAGAAGCATGTGTAACAACCCTTGGCCACTGCTCTAGCCTGGCTGTTCCCGGTAGAAACTGCGGATTGGCTGCAAAGCTATCACCCCAGCCTGCCTCTGGCGATGGTAAAGAATTTTTTCATCATCTTACCTGTTTGATATTCACACTTTGCACAAAATCTGTTTATTCAGGCATCATACAGAGGTAAAATATTTTGGGCCCCAGAGATCTGAAACCCGCACATCTGAATCTGATGTGTGGGGTTTCCTTGGATATGCCATGTTTTAGTTTTGAATTAAGAAAGTTTAGGTATTAATTTAAGAAGATAATTCAGCAGTGACCTTTGAAAGAAGAAAGATTTATCCATGTCTGTTAACTTTGAACACTACTTGAACAACAATTTTTATCAGTCCCAGTATTCATGTAAAATAGTGTGATCAGTGTACAGACCTGAGATTTGAATGTTGAAACAAATCTTATCCAGAGGGCTGGGTAAAATCTTTTTAGCAATGCCCTAGCTCTTAGGGATCTCTTAGATAACATTTATCTTGTACATGTCTGAGAAACAATGTTTGATTTTGTTAAAGAAGCTAGTTACCCATCCAGCCTCTTCTGTGAGGTTTAATTCCTCCTCACCATCAAACTCTCTCTTTTTATCTGTAATCATCTCCTAATTTCACTGTCTCAGAAAAACTGGATAGATAACTGAAGAAGGACTTTTGCAATGAAAGTGATTTCAGACTGATTTTATTTGTACGTTTAGGTTTTGTTTATTTGTTTGTTTTTAAGAATGGAGCAACTCTTACGTGGCAAGTGAACCCTTCTGTTTTCCCTGACTTTTCCAAGATGTCTCTTGGTAACAGGACGCCTTGCTCAGAGATGACTGTGCCAAACAATTAGCTGTGGGACATAATTATCAATTTGGAAGCTGCAAGTCTCCTATTGACATGAGGTGGCATTTAAGGCTTGTTTTGTTTATCAGGAATTCCTTAATTAAATCTTCTTTTTAAATTCTTCCCTCTCCATGCTATTAGTAAATTGCTGGCAAGAGTAATGGCAAAATGAATTTTTTTGAATACAAAAAATTTAGACATAATGATAATTCAGTTCATTTTAGTACAACTTCCCACAGAGGGATTTTCTATACCTATTTCCTGTTCTGATGTTGCATTTAAACTATGCCTGTTCTTAAGATTTTACTACTTATCTTTGATAATGAACATGTAATTTTCACTTTGTAATGATTTTAAAGGGTTTATTCTTTTTTTTAAACTAATAGTCTTCCTTCTTGCATTAACAAAATTGTCATTTCCCTATGCAGTTTCTTAATATTAAGACATAAATCAAGAGATATTACAAACCACAAATGATTCAAACCCCTGTTGGCCATTTCTGTTCCCATTTGTGTGAAGTGGATGTAAAATATTTCCAGCTCTGGAATGCCGGCATTTGTACAGTCTTTGCACTTGAGCCTCAAGTTAGTCGCGTGTAAATGACTGTATAGGTTCAGAGCTCAGGGATGTGATACCCCTGGTTTAGTTCAACGATCCATAACAATGATAATAATAATCACCCTCCTAACTTCTGAGCCTCAAAATCAGTCTTTGAAAGATCTTTGGTAGGCAACCAGCAATCGTCACACAACGAACTACTTATACATGTGCTTACTCTTAATAGTCCTCCTTTCTTTACGGAGGTCTGTTTCAATGCATGAAGTTGAAGATGGACTTTCACTGGTTTTTTTCTGTTGGCTGGGAAATTTTCAACCATTATTCAGAAACACCACACCACGCTTTGAATGAACTTGTAAAAAAATCAAGTTTGATTTTATTCATGTTCTGAAAGATCTGCTTTCATTCCTTTTCTCTCTTTTCCTCAATCTGGTAGTTTTATACCAGACAATTGCTGTTTACACAGCAGCATAGTGTCTGCATTTTTAGCTTTGTGCATGCCTAGTTTGGGCGTGTGCTAGCATTTGATTTACGACCCCCAGGCTTCAGATATAGTGAATGAATTTCCTAGGTTTTCAAAAATGGGTCAAAAGCACCTTTAATGCTGCAGAACGTAAAAAAGAGGTGAGTTTGGCTCAAGATAATGCCTGTACTACTTCTATGACAAGCTTTCCAAAATTGTTCATGACTTGCAATTGCATTAAAGTACTCACTGAGAATAGGGACTTGGGCTGCCTGTTTAACTTCAGACTCCGTATACTCTGTGAATAATAAATATCTTTCTTCTAGGAAAAAACCCTACAAAATATTGCATATTTTTATGCAATATAATATTATGATGTAACAAAGTTATGATGGATAAACAATGATTTTACCAGCAGTGGCCTCGTGTTGAAGAAAATGCCCTACAAAATATTGCATATTTTTATGCAATAAAATATTATGATATAACAAAGTTACGATGGATAAACAATAATTTTACCAGCAGTGGCCTTGTGTTGAAGGAAATTAAGACAGTGCAGTGTTAATAAAAATAATTTTAAAAAAATTGGGGCCAAAGAAACTGGGAAGTTTCCTGAGCTGGAGGAGGAAGCAGTGCTCCATTGGTTTAAAAACACAGTTTTTCATTATGGAGTATACGAGGCTGCATACAGTTTTCAAGTCAGTTAAGTCACAGTTTGGAGAGAAAAAAATAAAACTACAGAGAAGGAAACAAAAGCAAGAATAAACTAATGTTTAGAAAGTCACAGTAACTTGTTCACAAATACAGCTTGAAAAATGTAGTCACCAGTTCTAATGGGTGAGAAAAAATTTCCCTGCCAAATGTAGCTGCCTAGATCATCAATTTATTATCAGTTATCTGTAGTTCCCCTCCAACACTGCACACCTGGGTTTTAAAAGGGCTGTTCTTACCTCAGATAACTGCAGTGTGACCCCCTGTCCCAGCAGGGAGTGCAGACTGCATTGCTGTGGGGCTGGGTGGGATGCTAGCCAGCTGTCCTGGGCAGGGAGAGTGTTTTGCAAACAGAATCAAATGTACACTAGGGCAGCACCGTCTCTTTGAGCCACTGTACTAAATGGTCCTGCAGAGGCTTATATTTCTGCATCTCAGAAAACACGGATCAGGTTCACATTGTTTCTCAAGTCCTGGAGCTAAACTCATGATAGTACTGAATCCACTTCCACAGTGCTTAGACCCCCAGACAGTGGGATCATACTGGAGACATGTTTCCCATGGACATAGCCATTAGAATACCCCTATCAGCCACATCTATTTTATGGCTTTCTGCTGTTATATTTGTGTGAATTACATACATTATTCCACCATCTTCTAGGTCAACTTGCATAGGTAAAACTGTGCATTGAATTTATTTGCAAGATTTACCTATGAAATATGAGCAGATGTAGCACATTCAATTCATCACTAAATGCATCATGAAGTGATTCTTTCTGTGCTAGAAGGCACTTGGGAGTGAGACAGCACCCATCTCTCTAAAGGATCATCTTTCTTCGGATCCAAGTCCAGCTCACAGTGGGAGGGAGGTGCAGTAGGGATGGGATCTCTGCATCCTGGATCTGCTGCAACAGAGGTATTGACAAGACTCCCAGTTCATGCCAGGATCTGAAAACTGATCAGACAGATACATCTCCAACTACAGAATAACCATCTCATTTTCATCAGAGGACTAAAAAAAAGAAAGAAAAGAAAATGTTTTGTTATCCTCTTTTTTCCACTCAAGAAAACTTTTCTGACTAGTCTTGCTTTCTATTTTGGGCAACGAGTTTTCCTTCAGAAGCCCTGTATGAGTGGTTAGTGGATTTGTTGGGGCAGCAAAGTTCAAAATTCAAGTACATTTGTTTTGTTGGTAATTACCATCAGATTTTCTTTGATACTCATTTCCAGCTCCCCTGTCTCCCTTGCTGGAGATTTGAAACTGTA
The DNA here is from genome assembly GCF_000710305.1 of Buceros rhinoceros silvestris. Lineage (NCBI taxonomy): Eukaryota > Metazoa > Chordata > Aves > Bucerotiformes > Bucerotidae > Buceros > Buceros rhinoceros. The sequence goes on along the minus strand of NW_010402991.1, from coordinate 1,482 downwards.
CTTACATGCATCCTTGACAGTTCTGTCCTCTGTTTACGAGACAAGTGGAAGACTGGGAGTGAAATTGCTTCTTGGGATGCAGTAACTCTGCTCTTCAGCATATCCCTTCACTGCTCTTTCTATAATGCTCAACATTAAAAGAGCATTTGAAGTTAAGTTACAAGAGCTTTGTTCTCGGTGAGAAGGGAATTATTAAAACAGTAACCCTAGAGAAAAGGAGTAGGTTGGGTAGTGAAGTGAGGTTACAGTGAAGTGTGCACAAAGATGATCATTCAGGCAGTTATATAAATCATAAAGGACCACCCCTGACTTGAAAACAGCAGTGTGGTCTTCTCTGTTGTTCAACACCAGTCATGGGTGATGGAAGAACAAAACAGTCTTACAGTCTTGTTACAGTCTTCTAATTGATCTGGACTTTGGTTAATCTAAATTAATTAAGTCGTTCTTTGCCTATTATACATTATTACTGATGATCTGGAAAGGACAATTAGGAGCAGAATAAACAGCATAAATGGTAGCTGCACAGATGAGTCAACAAGGTGGCCCATGTATTGGAAAAGACAAATAGACTTGTGTCTTATTTGTATGTCTAATGAATAGTGAACATAAATGATTCAGTTGTTCAGTCTCACCTTCAGATGCACAGATGTGCTTCATTGCCTCCCTCATTAATTCAGTGACTCCAAATGCATCTAAGTACAGACTTTGATTAGCTTAAATACCTAAGGATATGGAACTAGATCATACCTAGAAAGCATACTTAAATAGATGGGGGAGAAGGATAAGAAAATTATGGGGAGAAAAAATGAAATAATTATTTTAAGCAGACTTTAAGCCTTATTAAATGATAAGTATAAAACCACCTGTTTCAAGTAAAACTGGCAAGTATGAGAAGGAAATCCCTGCAAGAACAAATGCTAGTAAGTACTTTAAGTAAAAACCTCTAGAAATTTATATATCATAGAGGAATTTGTTGATATGCAGGAAAAAGATTATACGTATATTAGGGGGTGTTAGCATGAAGAAAGATAGTGGGGTTCGTGAGGACAGCTCTTCTCAATGCTAATATCAGTTCAGTGTTTTGTAAACACGGTTGAAAGGTCTCCAAATGTTCTGCATCCCCCCTCTGTTAGATTGTTAGATGGCAGTATTGGGCCAGTCACGGATTACTTCTAACAATAACCATTTTAGCATTCACCTTGCCCACAGTGATAATCTTTTTTTTTTTTTTTTTTTTACCAAGTAATTGTAAGCATGGCATAATGAGCTGAAATATATACAGGCATATGACAGAAGAGCAAAAGGGTACTTCCCCTTGCTTGTAGTAGAAGCAGACCCAGATGCTGTACTTTAGTATATCAAGGATGCAAATTTGACAAATAGATAGTACTGGCAACTCTAGTAGTTTAAAGCATATAAACCAGAGATTCAAAATTCCTAAGAACTGACTTAAAGTCATCATCATCATGGCTTGGCTTCACG
>NW_010402990.1:0-16975 GCF_000710305.1 Buceros rhinoceros silvestris | reverse complement strand
GGTTCGCTACGAGCGCCACTTCTCGCTCCCAACGCGACGTTGTAAAAGCACCTTTAGTTTGCCGAGTCTGACGGGTACGGGAAGCCTGGCAGGTGCTGCCCCAGGGCCAGGCCCCGGCGGACAGCGGGAGGAGGCGGGTTATGCCGCCCCGCCGGTCTCGTAAGGGCTGACGATCTCCCGGAGCACAGCCCGCGCCCGGCCCGTCAGGGCTCTTCCCAGCATGTCTGAGCTCCGGCAATCTTGACACAAAGCTCGAAACCGTAACGGAGCAGGAGGGGTTCCATGGTGTTGCTGTCGGAGAGGCTTCCCTAGATCTGTCTTGTCCTTCAGAAGGGGCTCAGCAGAGCTGCACCATACAGACAGTGTCAGACTATCCCGTGCCAGCCTAAACGCTTCCACCCAAGTCACTTGTTCTCAAAACCACATCTGGTAAATTTAACACCCAGTGCTCTTCTGCAGATTGCAATACAAAAGGGAGGTGTGATTGCACACACTTCAGAGATCTGATCACAATTACATTTATTCTGTTAAAAAAAAAAGAGGCATAGAGGAGAGCTTCACAAAAAATATTTTTTAATATGTTTTATCAGAACTTTTCACTTTTCCAGTTACATAGAAAAAAAGACAAGTTTGGTATGAGGGGGTTAAAACCAACCAGTGTTCTCCCCTGGAACTGATGCATTAATCTTATAACCCAACTTATTTTCTTGGGCTCTCTGAAACAAAGAAATAGCTCCTTTTCCTCCCAAAGCACAGCACATTTCTTCAGCAGCAATGGAAATGGGATCACAGCAGCTTAACTTGACCCTTCTATAAAGCTTCATATAAACCAGTGATTTTATGATGACAACACTGTCCTTGAAAACAAGAGCAGCAGACAGACATTGATGCGAAGATGGAATGATTAGGTCATAAATGTTTGTATGGCACTTAAAAAGATAGCTTATCTGAAGGCACCACCACAGCGGAGTGGCCAGTTGTTCTAGTATATGCCCAAAGAAAGAAGTTTTCTTTCTGAAATTTATAAAACTATTAAAAAAAAAAAGAAAACCACAAAAACGATTTGTACCCAAAACATATGCTTTTAAAAAAATATGAACTGTGCTAAGCAACTCTTACAATTTTGGTATATCGTGTGTATACGTACATACACACACACACCAAAAGAGCATGCGTGTCTGTGTGTATATATAGTTAGCTATTTTCCCTTTAAACGCGTAAGGCTTCAGGAGCTGGTCCCGACACTCAGTAGCTTTCTAGCTTAAGACGACCTCCATCTCCTTCACTCACAAAACGCTTTCTGCCCCTATAAGAAAGGAGAAAGTCTCTTTTCAGTAATTCAAAATAGCATTGCTTGTTTTTTCTCTTACTGAGAAGAATACTCTTTTGGTCTTGGGAGTCAAGGTGTGCAAGTTCAGCAAGATCAGCTGATAATTCTTGACCACTGATAAATTGCTTAAGATTCAGATGGATTTTACAGAATCACCTGGTTGGAAGAGATCATCGAGTCCAGCCATTCACCCTGCACTGCCACGGTCCCTCACATCTAGGTTTATTGGCAAGAACCTTTTCAAAATCTGCGCTGTCAAGCGCTTTATACTTTGTCCACGTTTTAATGTTCACTCTTGTAAAAGATGCTAGTTTGAAAGCCTAGGAATTGTGGTTTTCTACCCAAAACTGATGTACATAAGCCAGAAATGCCCCTCAGCATATTAATGGTAACTGAAGTACCGTCAAGCTTTTGTTGCAGTGATGACTGTCAACCCTCCCACACCCCAAACCCACAGAGCACTCGATACCAAGATAGACACAAACTCAAGTGTGAAGTCCACAAATGGAGGGTGGTTTTGATAAACATTTCAAAATGCAAATTTATCACAAGCTGTCGAGATGGTTTAAGAAACTACAGAAAACACCCAAACAGGCAGAGTTCTATCTCATAGATGGTATTCCTGATGCATAGAATTGGGAATAATAGTTCTGTCATATTAAAAGATTTACGTGTATTCCCCACAGGAGATGAAACCTGGTAATCATACTGTGACCAGTGAGGAGAGCACAGGATACTGGTTAGCTACACTTCAAACAACACTAGGTCTGCTATTGAGCAAGTGAACTAAGGAACCAAAAGTACTATAACAAACCACATGACAAATACAAAGGGATCAGGTGTGTAGAACTTATTCCACGTAAGTGTCCCAGTTCCTTCAGACAAACATGAGAACTGGTTGTCTCGTTCTAGAACTCTATTCATGACATTTGGTATATTTAAACCATTTTTAAGCAATTTTGTTTTCACATTATTTTTTCCGCTGTCACCTGCATGCATCATTGTGACTCTTCCATCTCAGTACTGCACTGATCTCTACCAAGCAAATCATCAAAACAGAGGAGGGCTGGACCTTCCTCTTCTGGGGAGCATACAGGCCTACTGCCTGGGACACACCAGAGGCTCACTCTCCGCAGTGTTTATCCCAGCCTCCACTTCCTATCGGTGCAGCTTCTTAATAAACCATTTACCAGTCCAGCCCTCTGCTTCTCCACCCACCACAGTTTCCAGTTCCAATCTGTAATACTTCAGTCGTAAGATCCAGCTTTCTGTTACCCACAGCGGGCACAAGAAGCAGTGCCTTTACCCATCTACAATCAAACACGTACCTTGAAGGACAGAGGTCCCTCAGTGGTTTGGAGATTATTCCAGCCTGAAAGCACTCCTCTACAAACCGCTCAAGCACAGAATAGGAGTGTGGCACATCCAGGTTAATATCTGGGATTTCACGGTAAACTCGTTCATAGCCCTGCAGTGTGAGAAGTCAGATAATGATCTGGTTATGCTATGATTTTATTACAAATTTTTTAAATACCCTTTTGCACTCGGGATTTATTTTTCAATGTAGTTTCATTTACGCTATGAACAGTTTCAACAAACTTAAAGCAGAGCAGCTGCAAGTCAGTAGAAAAGCAAGGTACAGAATGTGTAAGATAGCCTGGCTGCTGTCGCATGGCTAGTAATACAAGGAAGAAAAAATTATTTTTCTTCCATGTAAATGAAGAAAATGTGGCTATAAGTTTATGCAGTGAAGGAAACACTGGTGACAATCAGAGATGAGTCCATCACTTGCCACCAGCAGCATGGCTGGATAAATCTTGACACAAGTCTTTGTGCGGTACCTAGCTTGCCCTGGGACAGAACAGCTGTCCTATATTCATACCTAGAAGCAGAACCAGCAATGATCCCAACTGTGAAAAGTATTAGCTGTTCCAATTGACATTTGCAATTAAGTGGGTCCTTACTGTACTACTTCAAATAAGAAGAACTACTAGGTAAAAAGAAAACTTCTATTTAAGAAAAAAAACAAAGTTACATTGCAGCATTTTAGATGATGAGTTTTAAGCACTCAAATGCATAAAAGCAGTTGAAAATCTTTGAGGATTCAAACATTCTGTACCATGCACTTCTATAAAGAGCTAATACTCAAAATTGATCTGCACTTCTTCCAGTACAAGTACGGTACATATGTCAGTCACAGGTGTCTGTGAACAACCACGGAGAATTGAAGAAAAAAAGTAGCAGTCAACAAGAGTACAAGCAGTACTTAAGAGAAGGTAAAAGCTATACAAATTTTGGAAGACCTTACCCCAACTCCAAATACCACACTTAACTTACCCTTTTCATTTGGTCCACAGTAATGACAGAAGACTTCCAGAGAGATTTCAGCAAATCCAGTACCATTTTAAAGGTCTTTTCGCCAGTGGACTCCAAAACCATTACAATGGCCTAAAACACACCATGCAAACATTTGAACTAAAAAGAAAACTGCTTCAAGTACCTGCTGTGTCAGCCTATGAGGTGTGAAAAGGGGTGACTGCATTACTGCGTGTTTTCTGGGGAGACAAGTCCATTTGTAACATCCACTCACAATTTCAGTTTATTACTATTATTTGAAAAGAAAAATTGTTGAAAAGTTATTTGAATAAAGTTAAATGGTATGGAAAACCAGAAGGGACTAGACAGAGCGAAAAGCATCGCCTTCCTGGCTGGGTTTGAAAGATACATGACTTATGGTTGCTGCAGCACAGACAGCAATTCATTAATTTTGTATGTATGATTACTTTGTGATTTTAGAAGAGCTTAAGAAGTTCAAAATCTACAGATCTCCACAAGCCCCATCAACTAAAAGGACTCTGTTTTTCTATCGTGAAGGAATTCTAAAAGGAGTAAATGTACTGAAAAGAAAATTTTGTAGATCGTGGGTGTTTGGCTTTATTGGTAAACAACCATTTCCCAATGTGGCAGATGAAAGAGTACAAATGGGAACAGTTTCCCAGATACAGCAAAGCAGATCTTTCCCTCATATAGTCTGATTCTGGAATATCTCAGAGCTTCTACAAATGTGCTAGATGGAACAACTGCACCCTCTAGAACTTAATGGAAACAGGTAACACCTATTAGAATACCCAAATACCTGAAACTAAAAGGAAATAAACACACCAAAACAAAGCAAGGCTTTTTGAGCAATTCCTCAGCAGAAAATAAACTGAGCTCTTATTTTTCAGGAATCTATAATAATCTGAATTAATTAAATGAATATTAATTAAATGAAATTAAATTAATGTAAATTAAATGAAATTAATTAAATAAATGAATTAAATTAAGTAATTCTGGGCCTTCCCCCAGTAAGCAGCAGCTTACTTGCACTATGTGCACACAAGCCATTAACTTTACATGAAACAGTTTAGTTATCCAGATAACATTGGAACATTTGCGTGCGCACACCAAAACCAAACCAAACCTGTTGGTATTACGACAGTTACTAAAGGGACTCTGATTTCTCCTTACTTCATACACAAGTTCGTGGTGAAAATGGGGTACTTCCAGTTCCTGGAGACAACGTTCCGCTTCCAGTACATCTCCGGAAAGCAAATACTCTTTCAGCAACATATCAATCTATTGGATTTTAAAACAAACAGAAATCCCAACACTAATGAGATACAGAATGCAAAAGCTGTCAACTGTTCTGATAATCTGCAGTCAGCCCAGCAGCAAGTTAGTTTCTGAAACTTGCTGGCAGAGTTTTTATAAATTAAATTAGATTGAGACATTATCAGCAACCTGAAACACAGTGTAAGCCAAATACCTATCAACAGTATTAATACTGTTGACACACAAGCACGAAAAGCATTGCTTCATAAGATGCACATCAACTTAAAAGGTCGATCTGGGTGTGATTAAGTTCATCTTCTCTCCTGAACTCTTTTCTCCTATCATCTGTTACCGTCACAATGTGGAAACTGTAACATGACCTTTTCTTTTAAATCTGCCTACTTCATAGCATGGATCTCCAAACATTTGTGATTCTTCCTCTCTGTTTTTCTGACTTATTACTGTGCTTTTAATCACTGATGCCAAGAAATAATAATAGTTTATCTAGTTTAGCCAGTTTTATCTTGGATCTTCTAATTGCTTCACCATTTTATACTGTCAGCTCTTAAAAAGCTAAGTGCTTAAAGTTTTGCTTAAAGCGAAAATAAATTTATAAATAAATACAATATATATACATATATATGTTCCTAGCACTGACAAATACTACAAAATCATCAACATTATACAAAGTAGTTTTTAAAAACCTATGTAGATAAATAAAAAGTCAAAACACTCAAGACATCATTTTGCTACAGGATATATGTATCTCTTCAGCCCACCCCAAACAAGAAAAGCTCAGACAAACGCTAAACTCTGGAGAGAAGCGTTTTGTCAGCGTCACCTACCTCTTTAACAAGATGTTTCACAGACTGCTGGCCACCTCCTGTCCCCCACACGTTGTCTATACGCTTCCCACCCTTTGTCACACTCAGCAACACAGTAGCTCGGTCCAACGCAGCTCTAGAAAGCAAAAGTTGGGTTTTAAAAAGTTATTACAAACGTCATTAAAAGGCTTCTGTAACCTCCCCCACTGCCATTCCTCTTTGGGCAGTGACCAGATCCCTGGGAAGCAGTCAGAATTATCAGCTCCATGGGGACACTGGATCAACAGTGTCTAGCTGCCCACATTCTCTTTCTGCCACCTCTATGCTTTTGGTTATACCATGCTAAGGACAGGTAACAATCCTGTGATGGTAGCAGGTCTGAATCATCAGTGCAGAACCTGAAACATCCTCACAAGAAATAACTTAATATTTTCTTAGGTAGAGATGGTTTCTATCTGGGTTTCTCTAAGAATGCAGCTTGGCATACGTATCTCTAACCAGAGACTTGAGTTGCTTCCGAACTGAAGAACAGCTTTTCTAATGAAATAGTTTCCGTTTGGGTCTAAAGAGTTGCAAAACTTTGACAACTTAAGCCAAAACAGCACTTCAGGAGGCAAATATGCATTTGCAGAAAGATGGTGAGAACTAGGGAAACTTGCCATTTTGCGGAGAAAAGAACAAAAAAGGAAGTAAGGTGAAAAAAAGAAATCTCAGATCCAGTTAAGCACCAAGCAGCTAAAGAAGGAACAGTTATTCCAGTTCTCATACTGGGGGCTAGTCAATGACAATAACTCTATTCACCAAGACTTAATGAGCAGAAAAGACCGGCCAAGGAATAGCAAAGGCAGTGAAGCATCCCAGATGTCCAGTGTGCAGGCTGCAATCCTTCAAGTCACAGCAGACATCTGTATAACTGACAATTTTCATGATTTGAATACTCAAGTTAACCAGCTAAGCATTTCCCTGCCTTCTGAAAGGACCCAACTATAATCATTACAAATGGAGCTCTGAGAAGCTTCAGTAGTTATTAATGCTAGTTAACAGCTAAAGCTAGTTATTAATGTCCCTCTTTTGTCAGAGACTGCTCCTTCAAACTTCTCACCCTGTCGTGGAAAACAATTACACTTCTTGATGAATAAAGCATTACACTGAAAGTCTGAGAAGGCCCTGCATGAGCTTCAAACCTTTAAAAGGCAAAACATTCAATCCCTTGTGTATTTCACAACATATTTACAGCATCTGTCCTGATGTTATATTTAATCACTAATCACATTAAAGCTTTTTCTAAGGACAAAACCTTCTATAATCCCTTCTTGTTTCAGCTTATTTTTTTCAGCCTCAAATGTAATCTGGACAACAAACTCTGCAAGCTGAACTCAAATGTATTAATTCATTTTTCAGGCACTTTCAGTACTTCTCCTCTGACCTGAGCTGTTCTGGATTTTGTTGTTGTTGTAGACTTTGTGGATTTCTCTTTTATAATCTTAAATTTAAAAATAGGAAGTTACAGAGAACCATAGGCTTTATCCTGAAGTCCTAAATTCCTGATCATCACCGTTGGCCTTTGGGACTGGAATAGAAAACTCTTAGCTATACAGAGAAAACAACAAAGTTACCGAGCTTGGACGCAATCCACAGTGCCTTTGTAGCCATCTATGTAGGTACTGCTTAGAATCCCATCTCCAACAGCTCTAGCTATGAACTGGCCCACCAACTGCAACAGAACGGAAACATCTTAATTAAACCTTGAATTTCAAAGTAATTCTAAGTAGACAATTATAATGTGCTTTGTTTTTAGATTTTATTTAAATGAGCCATCTCAAAGTAAAAACACCACCTGGGAAGTGAGAGATTACAGACAACAAGACAATCCATAGACAGTTTATAAAATACACAGTCTATTTACTTGATCAATTTTAGCCACAATGTGAAAGAAAAAAGCTTTTGACTACTAGCATAAAACTTCACAAATGTACCTGTGGTGCTCTGGGAGAATCCAACACCAATTCAGGTAGTTCTTTCAGCAGTCTATCAAAGGATTTTTCCACATCAGTTTTGCTTACTACTGTCCCGCAAAGGTCAGAGATGAGCTTAGATGTCATTTCCCTGTGACTAGCCTTCCCTTCTAATGCCAGGGAAACAGCCAGCACTGGCACACTGTATTTCATTTCACCAAGGTTTAAATTCTTCAGCATCTCCTAAATCAGATTGGAAAAAACAAAGCAGATTAAGATTTCATAATTTTATTACATAAATAGATATTATGTAATAGTATTTAAATATATACATAATTATATGCTTATGTTTAAATATTTACATATATGCTTCTGCTCATGTAATTAATACAACTGCTTAGGAATTCTTTCTGCATGTTTCTTGCCAGCATCTCTATACACTCATTTATAGCTAGCAGTTGGATTCCATTGTATGCTACAGGTTTGCAGCTATGGCTACAGCTGCAACCTAAAACAAAGTAGTAAAAAAGCACGTGACATACCGAAACTTCATTAGTATCTCCATGTTCAAAATACTCCTGAATGATTGGTGTTAAAGTTTTTTCAAATGCTCTTTCATCCAGAGGTAAAACTACCGTTTCATAGACACAGTTCTCCTATTTTAAAAGACAACAAAAGCACATATCCTTTTGTAAACAGTACTGTCTCTTCTTACGTCTTATGCAGTACTAATAGCATTAAAATAATCTTCCTAAATCATTAATGCTTTAGTCTTGGCAGTCAGTATTCAGCCAGAAAACATCAGATTGTGTCTCTACCATTAAAGTGTGGACGTTGCTGGCTAAATCTAATGCTGCTTATATGGTTACTGTTAGTTGCACTCCACTGCAAGGCTGAATTTACTGCTAAATGATGAACACCCTAAACTCTCTTCCTAGGATTTTGCTGACACCACGTGAACGCAGAAATCAATCACCTACGTACTACGCACTGAAGGGAGAGCAACAAAAACTGTCCCAGCCCAGCAGATCACCATGCCACAGCACGAGATGTAACTTTCAGCACCTTTCCCTGCAAGTAGCACTCCAGTCCCTGACAGCAAGTTCTCCTCCTCCTTAGTGACTGAGACCAGACAGGCGATAGCATGTATAAATCAGAGAAAATGCATTTTCAGAACAGTTCCAAGTGAAGACATTCCCTGAGGTGGAAAAAGAATCACACAGCGACTGCCTCCTGTATAACCTGGTCCTGCAAAGTTCCAGCATGACCAGATCTCCCCGCTGTAATTCAGTTCCCTGCTCTTCACTAACTACAGCAGTAACATTCAGAGCAATACTACAGATTACAGAAATCTGAACAAAGAAGTTTTCCAACTAATACTTAATGGAAAGAAGCTTTCCATGATCCCGAGGTCCAAAAGCCTATCCTCCCATCACATCCATCTCTGTTCACAACCTTAGAAAAGCTAAGCATACCAAGTTCCATTGAATACTCACTCTTCATTAAACTTTCTTTTATGCACTGATCAGCTTCATTTTTAATACCTATCTGTTAATGTGAGGTGTTGAACTGCAGGGAAAAAATGGACACTGGAAGGTTTTGATATTCCCACATACCATGTATGGCTACAACAAACAGCCTCTGCTCTAAGGACACCACCATCGCCCTGCTTATGTTATACAGAATTTACTTATGGTCTCACAATTGTATTGATCTCAGAGACTTCAGTAATCTGTGTTTGTAAACAGTGTTTTCTTCCCTCAGATTTCATGTTATAAAGCTCCCTTGGCTTTCCCCTGATAATATGGCTGTACAGTACGATCTTCTCCAAATACTCTAAATAAACAGATGCGAACAAAACATTCAGGCTGTCAACTTTGCAGTAGTTTGAAGTGTTTATACCAAGGAAATATAAGACATGGGGAGAGTTGGGAATACAGGGAAGAGAAAAATCTGTAAAAGGATACTGTCCCCCTACTAAAACTCCTGACTTGAGAAAGTCTGTGTTGCATTTTTAACATGGCGCCTGATTGCACTATGGAGCAGCACTGCAACATCCACCTCCATGGGAACCAGCAGTGAGGAATGCACCAGGGAAAAGGGTGCAGCCTAGTCAGGCATGGAAAGAGGGCTCATGGGGTAAGGTTTGAGAGTATTCTACTGTAACACTTGTACACCAGTCAGTGCACAAGTCTTTAGCCAACAGCCCATTCTTGAACATAAAAATGAACATTTAGTACTGCCAGGCTGGCATTCACATCTCTCAAAAGGTCAATTATATAGGTCATATTAATATAAGCATCACAGCAACTGAAATCAATAAAAGCAATAAAAAACAACACTGCAAAAAAATGATTTGCCTACCTGGTCATCATCATAATTAGGATCCTTAATATCTACTTCTTCGACATCATACACTTGACCTGGTGTTCCCCAAACTCCTTTACCACCTGCTCCACCTAGCAAAATATGGCACAGTAAACAAGGAGCACCACAAAGAACACTTCTGAGTTCAGTCTAACTTCTTTCCCTTAAAGAGTGATGTATATCACTGCCTGTCCCCACCTCCTGACTCCTAACAATGTATGCTGAAAATGGTGTGTGACATGTGACATGTTCCCACTTTAGTATCCAGTCCTTTCATCACTTTCCAGTAAGATACTAAAAGCAGTATTAAACTGCACAAGAATTAACGGAGGTTAAAGCTGAACTCTTCAAATATTACTATGCTTTAAGTTGGCATTAACAGTCCTGTGAACCACCACAGTTCAAATGTGTGTATTAAATTTGCTAAGAAAAGGTACTTACCTTAAAGTTAATTGTTGATATACATACAAAACGTTCTGATAAGAAAGACACCTACTATTATCTCCTATTGTCACCTGCTATCTAACATAAAGAACCAAATGCCTGCACAGAGACTGGTTTATGAAAATGATTCCCAGTGGAAAAAAAACCACTATGTTTTGGACAGGTTCTTTATCATGCTCCCCTCTTCACTAAGCTACACCAACCTTTCTTCGGCAGACCTCTTCCCTTCCCAGACCGGGATCGCCTGTCCAGGAGTTTCCCTTTTGGGCTCGTTGGTACAACTCCAACCTTAAGTGTCTCTCCATTGTCACTAACAGAGTCTCCTCTCCCAGAATCTCTAGAAGAATTTTTCCTCAACCGTCTCTTTGCTTTAGCGTTTATTTTGGCTTCAGTAATTGAAGTTGCAGGAATCCAGTTTCCATTGATCTCAGTCTTTCGTTCCTCAGAGCCACCATTTTCTTCGTCACCAGAAAATGGAGCATCACTTAGATTCTCAAGTTCTTAAAAAAGAGACACAGCAGAAAAGAAATCTCTTATAGTTTTATGTTAGAATACCAAAAACCATAACATTTAAAAAGGATTACATTAAATAGAACTTTCATTTCCACAGTGTTAAGGCAAATGATATTGTCTTTAAAATACATCTACACATCATAGTAATAAGGAGTTCCTTCTTTCCATGCACAAACTATCCACAATCTAAGCAGAGCACATGTTAGGAGTTGGAAGGCAAATGAATAAACCATTTATAAACAGGTAGACCCGTTTTTTTTCTGTAGACCAGAAAACTCCACCCTTTTTCAACAAAAACCATCACAACTCCTCAGTGTGCAAGATCTAAATGCCTAGTTCTCCCTCCATCCACTCATCTCTTGATTTAGAAACAAAACTGCCAATACAGTAAATTCTTAAAGAACTCACTAATGTTAACAGACTAGTCACTATAGTGGAATTAATTTCCTAAATCATCACCTCATCACCTAAAACATTCCCCTCATTCAAGGAATTTCAAACACAGCTCACCAGCTGGAAAAGCAATGATTTAGACTCACAAGAATATAGAAGTACCACTACTTTTGTTTTTAAAGTTATGCAAAAATAAATACCATTTAATACAAAGCCTGGGGAGTTCAGTAATGGAGTCATAGAACTAAGTCTTTTAAAACAGTGTGATCTTGCTGCTGCTTCTCTGTGGATTGCCCCTCACTGTAGCTTTTGTCAAGACTGTTTCTGAAATGGCCATGGTTTATTCCCCAGCACAATCATATATAGTAGATAACTAGCTTTGTTTCATACCCAACAACAAACTCTCTCACAATGTAAAGATCTGTACATGTCTCAGAGCACTGAGAAATGCAGTAATTTCACTCCTTCAGGAAGTTAATGCACATTTAAAATTCAGATCTAATGTCTTCTTTCTCATAAAGGCTGTCCCCCACTTAAGCTGTATGATCCAGTGGAGTATCTTATTGAGAGCATTAGAAACAAAAGCCTTTCAAAGTTCTTCTTCCCTTTGCTAACCTGTCAAGACAAAAAAAAAGCACCTGGGGACCTATTTACATTCCAGTTAGTACCCTGAGAGTCCTTGAAAACTGGAAAACACACAGGTGAAAGAACAGCCTCATCTCTCTCACAGCCCTTCTTCAGGATTCAGTAGACTCTCAAAGGTACAACCTATAGCCCCAACCCAAGAAAGTGCAATGATGAGGCAGGCAGAAGCAGCTCCTTTTCCCGCTGTGCCAAGCTGGCTTTACAGAAAGATTCACTGCCATAAACCCAGCACATTTGAACTTAGCTGAACGTATTACTTCACCATTCCAATACGTTCTAATTAGCAACAGTCATTTGGCAATACTTCTCAGAACTATATTTTTTTAATTCAAAACAGATTCAGGAAAAGTTGTTTTGAAAGCAAAGAGCACTAATGTAACATTTCCAACCTTGAAGTATTTACCTATATCAAAGAGGATACTACACAACAAAACTAAAAGTTTGATGCAACTGCCTCCTTCATGATTGAAGAAATAACTTAGATACTAGTGTGCACTGATGTGGATGCTACAGCTGAACAGTAATGCAGCCATTCCAGTCTAAGCTTCATCTTTCCACTCATTACTCCCACAAAAGCATTCCTTTTATGCTCGCAGCAAGCTAAAGAAGAAAAGCATGCATCACATCCAGGAAAAGTTTCCCCACAAGAAGCTTTCTCAGTTTGTCTAACATTTTGATAAAACAATGAGAGATTTACATAAAGCTAGCAGAGGGGAAAAAAAGAACAAACCCAAACAGAACAAGTTTCCTTCCTCTCACTCCCCAGGGAGACCCCATCAGCACAACCAGTTCATCTCAACACATGAATGTGAATTCTTCACGTCCACTCTTCCTTGAATTTCTCCAGTTTAGACCTGCAATCTGGCTGTCCAGGAACTACACTCTTTAATGAACACATCCTTTTTTCCTCAGTTTCCAAAGAAAATGGCCAACAATTAACACAAGTCAATCCTGAATCTGACGACTACGGATAAAAGGAGAGGCTACAGTACAACCTCCTTACCCAAACCCGATCTCGGGTTCAAGACTAAAGGAAATCCTGCACAGGAAACATCCACCCGTAAGACTTAGTATTTCTCACTGCATACTAAACTGGTTTTTATGTAACACTATAGCTTTCAGCTGCAACCTCTTTTTCCATAATACTATAACCAGCAGGCTCTCCACTATTAGTTACCTAGTTAGGATGAAAATATAGCTTAAACAGATACACTAGTTTTCAGCAATTTTCTAAAACAAGGTAGTTTCATAAAAAGTACATATAAAATGATGCAGATCTTCCTTTCAGCTTCTCATTTTTATATCATATAACACACATACATGAGCAATAACAGTGTTCTATAAACTTCAAGACTTTGCTTACTATATATTAAAAAGTTATCAAAATTTGTTACCCTGCTATTAAGCCTAGCAGGCACACTAAAAATCTGTGCTTTTATGGTGCTGCCTTAATTAACAAAGCATTCGACAAGTCCTTACTCACACACAAATTTCATTTGACCAAATTAGGTCAATTTTGATATCGAACATTTCCCACCTATTATCCACATATAATTCTAAAAGGCTGAGAAGCAAGGTATTGCCCACATTAAACTAATTCTGGTTTAAAATAAGAGGTCATAGGGAGCACATTTCCACATCAACTGCATTACATACCACCTTCACATTTATACAATTTTTTTCCTGAAAAACATTTAAAAACTACAAAATCTCTTTGGTATAAAAAGGTCAGTGCAGATCATCATAACCCTTGAAAGACACAGAAAACAACACGAGAGTCTAATCTTGACTAAGCATTGGAAGCACAGTAACTATCACACGTTTGTGGTACAGACAGAACAGTCAGTTCAGGGCACTCTCTAACAGGTACTCGGTGAATTCTTCCCATGCCAGCCCACACCTTTCATCATTTGTTTCCTATAATTTTAACCTGAACAGCTATATAAAAGCAGCATTTATACCTCTTAAATGCACCTAACACATTTTACTTTTGAAGTTATTCTCTTCTTCACACCAGCACTACCAGAAGTCAGATGGTAAGGAGTTCAGAGTCACTACTATTTAGGAAGTTAAAGAAATGTTAACTTCATTATTTTAACAAATTTTGAAATAAATATCATCAAGCAGGACACTATGATACATAACTGAAAGAACTATTCTGTGACTTTCTGATGAAGATTTTTTTTTAAATTAAACCAGTACTGTTAAAAATTAACAGGTAATACAATTTTTCTACAGAGAACACTTCAAGTCAGCTAGCAATTTTAAGTAAAAAATACTGAAAATATTACTTACCTGGTGGGGTAATATAAATGTGTTCCTTTTCTACTTCCATAGCTGCTTAGAACTGACTGTGAAATGTAAAGTCTTAATGTTTTCCCTCCAAGACCTAAACAGAGAAGAAAAGCACTAGACTGAAACTTCAAGAAATGAAGAGCTGCAAAGGCTTCACTCACAAAATACAATGCAAAAAATAGGGGGTTTTAAGTTATAATTAACTACCAGTAACCACCGAAAAGTTCCTGGGAAGCTAAACAGTGTAACATGAGACAGCACCGCCCTCAAACACATCTATCTAAGCCTTGAAGTCTTAGCAGCTGTCAATTCTGTTGCTTATAAAGGAGGTACCAGGATAAAAGCCGTTATTTTAAGGGTGAAAGCCCTCTGGATGCAGCTTTTCTTAGTCGATAAAAGTCACCTCTATCAACTTAGACTGTCCTGTTCTGTAAAGTGGTTATCTACATGAGCATACAATATCAATGTTATAACTGCATCCACAAGAGAAATGTTCTTCAGGTGAACTATACTGATAAATTGGTACCAATTTATCGAGTTCAGACCAGCCCTTTTAAGACAAGCTATTTTTCGTTCCTCCCCTCAAGGACATAGTCTTTATGTTTTACTGTGTATGTACACACAGCTGTCAAGTTTTCACATCTGTGCTTCTCCTCCCTTCAAACATTCCTTACAACCACCACTCAATCTGCAAGGGATAAAGTTGAACATGTCTCTTTTTCTGTTTCTCTGTCTCTTCCCAGCAGCTGCTATTCTACAAACCACCCCATGTCACTGTGAACGAGATGGCATCATCAACCTTTCCTTTAGGTACCAAAAAAATTAAGCAGCTCCAGAACTCCCCATACACTTTTTCACCTGCAAGATTTTTACCAATCACCTCTTAGATCTATGAATATTACTGGTATTTGTGTCTGCCCCATAAGGATTCAGCAGCTTTTTCTTTTCTCCCTTTCTCATCTTTTGCTGCCCTAAAAAAACAGCTTACCGTTGAGTGGCAGGATTGTGACACCAAACAACAGCACTCCCTTCCCCTTTTCTGCTTTCCTTGTTTCCCTCTCTCATGCCCACTTGCCTACCACAGACCTATCAACTGCAAATGATTCATCGCAGACCGTTGGCAATAAACTCTGAGTTAGGGCACAGTACCAAGTTGTCATGATCTTGCATTTCCTAATATCAACCCAAACAGTTAACAGTTTTGTGTAATAAGAAGTCATCTCTGTCCCACACCATTTTTTTTGATAAATATTTTTTCCTGAGTTACCTCAATCAATCATTCAGGAGTTCTCAAGGGTTCCCAGTCACTGCTGGTTGAGAGAGTTTTTGTATGGATCTCAGTCTAATCTGAGCAAACTACCCTGTAAGAACACTTTTATTCTTCCTAGCGGAATGTTCCATCAGTTCTCCACCTCTTTGAAAAAGAAAAAAAAAAACTGTATTAAATAACAATCATGACTCTCATCATTTGTAAACAAGTCCTAAATTTCAAGTAAAGAAATACTTCTTCCATATAGGACCTTGACTGAAATTCTCCACCTATGGCAACATAACAAATAACAACACAATTTTCATATGCTGTCTGGTGGAGATTCAGCACCCTGCTTGGTTTGTAACAAGGGTGATGGAATAACTGAGCTTTACAATTCCTGTTGTCATGCTGATCAGGAGTCATACTCTTGATTTAGCAATGCACCCTTTCATTAACTCAAGACAACAGGTCTGCTGGACCTTCAGGATGCTGGTATTTATCACTGTACGAAAAAAAAAAAAAAAAAGAAAATCACTTTGTATTTCGTAGAGATATACCACACCGTTGCCAATCAACTGCAGAAGACAAACTGGAATCCTGCATTAAAAACATCAGAATAAATAATCCCAAAAATTTGTTAAAGAGATACGGGAACAAAATGCACAGAAGTGAATTTGAGCATCTGCAAAACAAGAATGCTGTAAGAGATCTTAAGTTAAACAGTGCTAAGAATAGTACTTTTAAACTAGTTCAGCAGATGAGGGTATTTCCCAAATCACTGAAAACCACGAATACAATACAATACTCTCAGCTCCCTACCACCACTGCATGTATTTTACCTAAACAGGCAATTCTACCCCAGCAGTTACATAGCAGCAAATTAACCTTTAGGAACACCACACGCTACAGAAGCAAGCTTCCAGAACTTATCAAGACTTTACATCTACGCAAAACATCCCTGAAGAACTTCCACAAAGCTTACACGATTCTTCTCTTCCCCCTAAGCAAACACTCTCCATCAACAAGGCTTTGGAGACCTGCAAATAGCAGCTGTTGTTCTGCATCCACACTCAAGTCTAACCAGGTAAGATTTAGCTACCCCGACAAAACCCGCACCGCTGGAAGAGATCAAAGGCGGAGCAACTCTGGCCCTTGAGAAAAGGCGTGACTGAGGGCCGGCGGGAGCACGGCTGGAGCAAGGCCCGCACAGGGCCCCGCCGCCTCACGCTCATACGGCAGCACAGGCCTGGCAGACGTTGACCCGTCTGGCTGCGGCCGAGGTGCACCCGCACCTCACGGAATGTGCCCGCGGCGACGCGGGGCTCGTAGTTCAGCCAAGCCCGGCTGCCACGGCCGAGCGACC
>NW_010402989.1:10628-16748 GCF_000710305.1 Buceros rhinoceros silvestris | reverse complement strand
TGAGGCATAGGCTTCTCAAGATCATTCCAGGCATTTCTTTCATTCCCTTATCAGAAAAGGGGAATCCTTTGCAGGTGGTGACTCAATAAATTGACCTGTTCTAGGGCTGCTCTTGATTCATTTTAATGCATTGTTCATAAAGTGGAAAAAGCAGCTTTTTCCAAGCTGTGATATAGTACTTTGTTGATATTTGCAGGAAGGTGTTCCAGTCCATGGATATCATCTCTGTAGCACTTATAAGCCAAGTCTGTTGTGATTCAGAGAATCACATGCAGATGCACATTTCCATCTCTCACGCAACATCTGGTGGAATAGAGCAATCTTTCTTAGAGGGCCTCTCCTTTCTGCCCAAAGGTGTGATTGTGATGTGAGTCTGTGACAAGAGCATTTGTTTTTGCAGGAATCATGTTTTTGTCTGACCACTGCTGTTCATGGTATTACTGTTCCAGGAGAGTCGAATCTATGCTGTGGCCAAGTCTGGCATGAGGTTGTCTGAAGTGCCTGTGGTGAATGATACTTCCAGCTGCTGTAAGTTGCGAAAAGATTCATCCTTAGAAGGAGTTTACAGTGACAGTGTAGGTCCTGAGCTTCTGGCTATTCACATTTCTTCGATTCCTTACCTGTTCTCAGAGTAAATTTTATTTCAGATAGCCATGATAAAGAAAGGAAGGGAGGAGGATACATCCGATCTCAGGGATGGTTGGTGCTGTGCTGTTTGAGCCCTACATTCAGTGATATCTTCAGGGACTCAATTATCTCCTTCATGACTTCCTCTGACGCTTCTCAAATGAGACTGGTATGTAACTATCACCAGGAAGACCAGCTATATCAGAGCAAGGATACAGACTAAAATAGGATCAAACTACCATAAGAAAAGAAAAATTAAGCATCACATCCTTTACCTTTCCCTGCTATGACTTTTTCCTATTTAGACATGGGTTAGACCGGATTGCCATTGTACCATGGAGAGCACGGGATGGGTAAGATGTGCAGGCTAAATGGCGGAAGCATTGCAGCTGTCTCTGGGAACTGTAACTAAAAACACATCCCCTGAGGCAAAACTGTCTAGTACGGCAGCCCTCAATTACCTGATGTTCCAAGAGGCTACGTAAGTTCTTACACACATACATATACCTCTCTGTTAAAACCTCCTCCTTTTCACCAGTTTGTATTATTTGCTCTCTTGCTCATTCTCTGAATTTTCCCAGTTTCCAATTTCTCGTGTTCAACTTCTGGACCATTTACCGGTCTCATCTACAGAAATGTTGCAGTGCCAGTCTACACTACGCTGAAGGGGGTAAGGAGTTGCCTTACTTTTTCTGTTTTGAATAGCATGGTCCAGAGCTGATAGTAACTTGAGAGAGAATAGAACGAAGCTTGCAGCAAAGGAAAGAAAATTAGAGAATGCCAGGAAGAACTGGACACCAAATGAACGCAGAAGGAACAGCAGATAATAAATGTATTTAGGAACACAGAACATTGCAGCAAGTTTTGGTCCAGGAAGCTGCAGTCTGCTCTGTGAAGCTGTAGAAACTAGGAGTGGTAGTGGGCGTAGCCTAGAGAATGAAATAGAAGAGGGCTCTTGAGAGCTTATGTGGAAGCACAAGGAACAGTAGGAGGATGTAACCAGAGGAGACCCAAACAGATCAGCCTAAAGAGCCCAGCTTGGAAGTTCTCAGGCTAGAAAGAGAGGAAATCAGAGCTCCTTGTTTCCCCAGGGGAATGTGGGGAATGACCAGGGGACAGTAGTGGGCAAGGTAGTGTGAAAATGAAAGGCCTGCGTTGATCACTCTGTCTCCTTGCTGAGTAGGGATTGTCCTGGTGAAACTCTTTCCTCACGTGCTGACCATACAGGTCTGTTTTCCAGAAAGCCATACAGATCAGCAATGTGCCTTTCTTAGACGAGTCTTCAGGGTCTGATGATGACTGTGGCTCCAATGCCAGCTTCAGGACTTCTACTGCTGGATCCGAGAACAGAAAAGCTAGCATGCCAGGCAGCCCTCGTGCAGTGAAGAGAGGTAAAGAGGGACTATAAAGTGGGAGCAGCATGAACTCTGTCTTCACGGGTGAGGCAGGATGTCCTGAACAGCATCATCACTGACAGGCAAACGCTCAGCCTTGCTGATGCTAATAAGGAGAAACCTGTCCTCTGCTGATTTTTAAAAATTTTTAAAATGTTTAATCTCTGTTTGTTCAGCAACAAACTTATTTCACTGTCAGTATCCAAAACTCATTCTCGCTACTTATCTTCCTAGGTAAAAAAAAAACCCAAAAACCAAAAAACCCAAAACAAAACAAAAAACAAACCAACCCCAAAAAACTCAGAAGTTGGGTTAGTGGGGTTTGAGTTTCCAAAGTCTGATCTGATTCGTTGTTCTTGAAGAAAAAAAGCCTTAATGGCGAGCAAAAAAACTTTTTCAGAGTGTGCAGTATTCAGTGCGTATTTCTGCCTAGCCATGATTCTCATTCTTTCCTTTACTTTGAACAGGTGTATCTATGTCCTCACTGAGCTCCGAGAGTGACTATGCCATCCCTCCAGATGCCTACTCCTTGGATGGTGACTATTCAGAGCCAGAGCATAAGCTGCAGCGAACATCTTCCTATTCCACTGATGGTGGAGTCTGCGCTGTAAGTCTTGTTACTTCACATCTGTGCAAACAGAGCCTTGGCCTTGAAAGAGGAAAAGCCTAACTACAATATATGGAGCTATCCTCTGCAAAGTGATGCTCTGACAGACTAGGATGTTGATCTGTCTGGTTTGTATCAAAAGACACTACCTGATGCTTCAGCAGAAGGTGCTGTTTCTCTTACTGGTTAGATAAAAGCATAGCTTTTATCAAGGGTGATAGTCTTTCCTGATGACCTGTACTGGTTTCCTGCAGTCATATTCTACTGTAATGACGGCCTCGCACTTTTGTGACAGAACAGTTGGGAAATTCAGAGGAAGGAATGAGAAAGGATAGAATATTCTGGGTTACAAAAAAACCTCAAACACAGGCAGCGTTAAATATTGTGCTCTTGAATGTAACAGATCAAGCAGACAAGGAACAGGAGTTTAATCATGGCTTAGATCCAGCCTTCACTTTTATTTGGAAAATCACTGCTATGGTAGGAAGACAAGTAAGTTTTCAATGCATCAATCAGCAAAATGATCTGCAGATGCCTTCTTTACTAAAACAAGACAATGTGGTATTTGTAGCTTCACAGCTAGTTTAGGACTCTCTCCAAGTTGAGCAAGGAACGCTGACCTCAGATGGTTGCTACTCAGGCCACATAAACCAGAAAATTATTTCAGCACCCTTTCATTTGTATTTTGAGAGATGCAAGATAACCTCCTCTTCTCTCTGCTCTTTGCCCTCCAGGAGCCTATGGAGAAATCAGGCTACTTGCTGAAAATGGGCAGTCAGGTGAAGATGTGGAAGAGACGATGGTTTGTTCTAAGAAACAGACAAATCATGTACTACAAGTCTCCGGTGAGTGACTGGGGTACTCCTGTGCGGAGGCACAGGGGAAGGCAGAACCACTTTCAGGCTGATACCACCAGCAAAGTGGGCAGCCATGGGCAGGCATTCCCCACAGTGTCCTGCCAAAGAGTTTTGTGTGTGACCCACAGGTTCAAACGTGGGACTCTGCTTAAGCAGGGAAGCTCCTTGTGGTGGCAGTTTTCAGGAGGTAAAAAGTTGTTCACAAGGACAGAAGCTTCACGCCGTACAGATGCTGGAAATCACAAGGCATACCATGGCCCAGCTTTGGTCACATTTAAGATGAAAACAAAGAAAAAATAAATTACAACATCAGGAGGACACTCGTCAGTCAGTATATGGGCTTCTGGGAAAAATTACAACTTTCAGGTGGAATTCTTCCATTCTTCCATTTTCCACCCTCCCACATGGACATGCAAGTATTAGAAAACTAGGGTAAAATTGAAAATAAGATTTCATGCAAAATGCTGTCTTACAACGGTCAATGAAACAGCCTCTCAAGAGCATGTTTGTTCATTCAAACCCTTTCAAAGATTTTTTTTATAACACATAACTGTTTCAAATGAAATCACATTATTTCAAAAATTGTAGCAGTATGCACTCAAAATTTGTATATACAATAAAATACACTTATTATCTGCCTTCATTATTCTGCTGTACTTAACTGTGTAACAGACAGTTGTATTTAGGGATATAGTACTTTTTTCTTCTGGACACAGCAATTTCCTCCATACCTGCACAGTTACACAGTATTTCTGTGTATACACACATCTTTGCTTACAAGTCAGGAATATTGAGAAGACTTGTTTTCAACTTTTTTATTTGTCATTCCGACAAGACAAAAATACACCTTAGGGCACAATGCATCTTTATTTCTGATATTAGGTTTAACCATCAGAATTCACAAGCAAATTATATATATATAAAAAATAATTTCATGAATATACAGAATTTAGACTGTTGGTTGGAAGGGACTTCTGGAAGACCCTAGTCCAACTGACACGTTGAAGAGACACTGTCACCAGATCAAAACACCCATGGCTTTGTCTAGCTGAATGTTGAAAACTTCGAAAGGTGGAAATTCATCCCCTACCTGGGTGCCTGTTTGGGTTTTTTTGCTGTTCTGGGGTTTTTTTCCTAACGCCCAATCTGAATTCCGTAAGACAGCATTTGTCACCATTACCCTTGTTATATTGTTTGCCACTGCTGAGGACGCTTTTCCTTCATCATTGCAATGGGATCATACTGACTCATATTCAAGCTGGCAACATTCAGCTGTCCGTTCCAGCTCGTGAAGGCAGTTTCCAACCTGCACACGCATAGTGTGCTGTACTTAAGTACTCTGAGACCCATCTTTTTTTTCCCTACTGAAAAGGTTATTTGCTTTTCTTTGCACAGAGTGACGTTATCCGCAAGCCACAAGGGCAGATGGAGTTGAATTCCTCGTGCCAAATTGTCAGAGGTGAAGGGTCCCAAACATTCCAGGTAAGCATTGCTTTTTCATCCTGCAGATAACCTCACGCTCAGTGGCTGGGCGGGAGAGCACTTACTTCAGGCTGAATGGTACTGAATGTCTTGATTGATATGAGCTAACTTGATCTGGCCCCTGTGTCTTCTGGCACAGGCCAGGCAGTTAGTTTAATAAATAATGGAGAAAGAGCTAAACTGTAACCCGAATACAACTTTTTGAAACCAAAATAAATTCTCCTTTATTTTCGTTTCGTTTTCTTCCGTAGACTTTCCTTTTGTGCAGTCAGGGCTGAGAGCTTGAGATCTATGCGGAAAGGTGATTTTTACAACAATTAAAACCAGCTGGTACCTAGGATCTCCTCTTTCTGAAAGAATCCTCCCACAAGATCTCTGGCTGGATTTTACAAGTCTGGAGGATCTGAAGAATCCAACACTTCATATGTTTCTTACTAGGAGTTAGCCCATCACTGGGTTCGGTTTTAAGTCATTATTGTTAGAGGACTTCATTATAGAGGCGGCATTAAAGTTTCTCTCATACTCTGACTGAAAGACACATGGCCTGACCTGTGAGCTGTGTTCTGCCCTTACGGAACTGAAGTTGCTATGGCTTAATGCTACTAAATTCATAGTGACTTTCCTCTCAGTCACAAGCTATTGAAGGCAGAATGCAATACAAAGTGAAGGCTGAAAAAAGACCCTCCATTTACGTAAGCACTTTTAGAATGAAAAGTTATCAGCAGCACTGTGAAACAAGAAAGGATGAGAGGAGTCAAAGCCACAATATCCAACAGAAATAGCTAAAGAGCTCATGAGAATTTTATTATCTGAGTCTCAGCTCTTTCACGTAGGTGTTGAGGCTTAGCACCTTTTTTCTTACCCCCCAAAAATCCCTCCTGAATCCTGAAAAAATTCCTTATGAGATAATGAAACTGTGGCTGAAGAGAAGATTTGTAGATGTGCAGCTTTTTACTTACTCATTCTTTTTCCTTCCAGCTCATGACAGAAAAGAGAACCTACTTCCTGACAGCAGACTCTCTCAACATCCTGGAAGAATGGATTCATGTCCTACAGAGTATCTTGAGAGTACAAGTGACCAGTCCGCTTGGTGTTCCTCATAGTGATGCTAAACCTACTGTGAAAGGTTGGCTCACCAAGGTAAAACACTCTT
>NW_010402989.1:9933-10534 GCF_000710305.1 Buceros rhinoceros silvestris | reverse complement strand
TTTCTTACTTTATTCAATTTAGCTCAGCATTGACAGTGTACCAGCTTCTTGGTTTGTACAGTAAATGCCAGCCAGAAATTACTATTTTAATACTCCCTAGAAGAGTGGGGTTAGAAAAATGTGGCAGTAAATTTCTGTATTTCAGAGAAAGGAACATTTGTATAAACGATCAGGAACAGGACAAACAAGGCTACTGAGAGATATTGACTTTGTCAAGTAGTAAATAATAACAAATATATAGTTTATTTATGCTTTTCTTCAACAGAATTCATAGCTTGTCGTAGTAAAAAAAAAATAATCAACAGGAAATGCTGTTAAATGTCACATTTAATTGATCTTAACTTGGTGATACAGGAGAGTTTCAAAGAAATGGCTTGTATGGTTCTAAGTTAGCATTTATTTCCAGCAAAACAGACTGCTTGTGCTTTAGTACAAAGTACAGCAAGTGAAAATTCATATGCTTTATGACTTTCTCATAGATTAGTTACTTCAAATTTTTTTAAATATAATTCTGGTCAGCATCTAAAGATGGCTTAAGACAACTTGCTCCTGAAGCGTGTTCATCTGTAATAGGAAACGAGACTACGCATAGACCAGTCCT
>NW_010402989.1:965-9822 GCF_000710305.1 Buceros rhinoceros silvestris | reverse complement strand
TCCTGCTGAGGTGAAATGATTTGCTTTTATAATCTTTAAAAGGTTATTCTTACTACTGTGTTTCAGGATACAGAAATGATAGGTTATTAAGAATGAGTAAAATACTTCACAAAATCCCATACCCATTTCCATAAGCACCCGTGTCCTATCTGCTTAGGTGAGATGTACTTACCTGCTTTTGGAAGTGGTGCCCTGTATGTTTTGAAAGGAGCTCATATTAGCATAGAACAAATAATATATGCAAGGTTTTAAGGGAGAGTTTAACTGAAAATTGAAATCTTAGAAAATCATTCCAGTGACATCGCTGATGTTAAAAACATGTATTTCTTCGTCCTCCTTACAGGTCAAGCATGGTCACTCCAAGCTGGTCTGGTGTGCCCTGATTGGAAAAACTTTCTACTACTATCGAAATCATGAAGACAAGGTAATTCCTTGTCCCCATTTTTTTTATCCTGAACCCTCCTTTTCCATTTCTCCTGAAGCTTTCTTTCCTTTTACTGCTTCTGTCTCATGTTTCAAGCTTGCTTTTGGCTGTACTTCTAACAGCATCTGCGCTACAAAGAGAATCGGTATTTTTCTCTGACTTTTTTTTTTTAAATCTAAACCAACAAAGACTTAAAGTGAATGACTGTTCCTTCTGATATATTGTATATATAATATATTCTCTGTTTGGTCTTGTGAAGCCTTTAGAGAACTGATCTGTCCTGGACAGTGCCAGGAAAACAAGCAGCAACAACAATATGGGAAGAGGGAGGTCATTTAATTCCTGTAATGTGCTTCTGTTTCTGGAAGTTTGGTCCAGTGGTCCATTACTTTGTTTTGGAGACACTGAAACTCAAGCTTTAGAATGTCAATGAATACTGTGACTCGTACTTTGGATTGACCTCCAGAGCTGCCACAGCAGATATCCTCTGTTTGTCTGAATCTACCTATTTTTGTAATGTTAAAAGTACTTATTTTCCAGTAGAAAGCAGAAAGTCTGACCAGGACTGGAAAACAGTGGCTCAAGATACTGAGCAACTGGCCATCAGAAAATACATCCTTCCTTGCAGAACTGCTGATGTAAACATAACTGACAGGTGTAATGGGGAAAAAACAGCACCTTTATGGGAAAGACCATCTTTTTATTTGCATATTCTCATTCTGTCCTGTAGATACTCTCCCAAGAAAAATAATGACAGTAGTAACACAATTTGTAAATACTTTAGTGCATGAAAGAGAAGAGATTTTGTAGCAATGCAAGATTATTTAATTATGTTAGTTAGATGCTGAATTATAGTTTATTCCTTACATTTTACAGAACACTAACATTTTGACCTGCGTCATCTTTCCTGATGTTCCTTATCCATAGTGGGAGATAAGCTACGCTTACCAACTTGCTTCCCCTGCTTATAGTGTCCCCTAGGGCATCTGCCTATGCGTGAGTCCAAAGTGAAAGAAGTAGACCGTTCCTGTGACTCTGATGAAGATTACGAAGCCACTGGTGGAGGACTTCTCTCATCCCACTGTACACTGGTGATTCACCCACAGGACCAAAGTCCCACATACTTACTCATTCGCACCAAACAGGAGAAGGTATAAAAGGCAGTCTCTTTGGAGAGCGAACAAATGGGGCATACAGACTGAACCTGGTTGTAGAAAACAAGGTCTGAATTGACCCATACTGTTCTCATCCTTGTGTCTAGAATACCTGGTTGTACCATCTGACTGTAGCAGCCGGTAGCAGTAATGCCACAGTGGGCACATCATACGAACAACTCATTGGAAAACTATTGGATGCAGACGGGGACCCTAGTAAGTAGAAACCACGAACCCTTTTCCATGGTAGCAAAGCATAAAGAAGGGTAATTTCAATTTCCAGTTTTAATCCAGCCAAAGGTGAGGGAAGAGAATTCTCAGTAGAACAGCATATAATACAGTGTCCTTATCCTCTAGTTCCACATCTTCAGAGAGGATACAGGCATTGCAGAGAAATTTCACAAGTTCATCACATTGTCACATCTTTTATCAAATTGTCTGAAATGTCTGTAACAATATTCAAATTAAAATAAAGAACAGGTGCTTCAATTTTTCCTGTTGTGTTGGTCCTGATTTTCCTTTCCTGGCAACCTTGACCGTACAAATGCACGCTCTGTGCTCTAAATACACTCACACACACTTGCCTTCACATCTGTTCCTCTGTCTGCACATGTAAACCCTCACATATATATGCATGTCCATCTGCTCCTCCTCTTCTTTGATACTTGCTCATTCACGTATGTTTATACACCATGTCCTCAAATGTGTATTAACATATACATTTGCAGTTATTACTCTTTTCTGGCACACTCACGTATTCCTAGACTGGCATGTGAACCTTGCTTACTGCTGTATAGTGACCTGCACTAACAGAGACCTCCACTGCAGGCACCTGCCCTGGCAGTCTGTGCCTCTTGTTTGAACACACAGCAGAGCAGTTTCTCACCAGAATCCAGCTGATGAGAAGCTCTGACACAGCAGGACTGAGGATGGCAATACTTCTTTCTGCTGATGGTTAGTGCTGTTGGTGACTGCTTGTCCATGGCAGGCTTTGCTGAAATCGGTGAAGTGGCACCAAAGATAAATGCTGCTTCCCTGGGTGCTTTGCCATTTCAGCAAGGCTCTTTTTCAGAGCGGACACTGATATGGTTCTTCGTTACTGACACTGCATGTTTTTACCCATCTGCTACCTCAGGTTCTCCTCTGTGGAAACATCCTATGTTGTGCTACAGTAAAGATGGGTTGCACACATCCCTCACCACTCTGCCATCAGAGGCTCTGCAGACTGAAGCTCTGAAACTTTTTAAGGTATTTAAAGGGACACTGCATGGTTTCCAGTTATTTTGCTCTGTTGTTAGTGCAACAACATTGTTTGGTCATGTTGTTTGTCGCAACAGTTACTGTCACCACTGGTTACGTTAGACAGGCCTGCTGGGTCACTTAATTACAATAGGACAGTTGGATATTAGGTGTCATTCATTCTCTGGGAGTTTAACTTTTCCTTGAGGGAATCTGGGTTTAGGAGTAACGTTGCCCCACAGGCTTTATGCTTCAAAGTTAGCCTTATCTTCCTCTTTTCTCTCCAATAGTTAGCTGGATTGAAGGAAACAAACAATTTACTGGCAAACTTGGTTATGTCAGTAAAACCAATGGTGAAGCCACTGGAGATTTGATTCTTGCACTCTACAAGTCTAAGATCAGCAGTAAGCTCTGGACAGTCTTAGCAAAGTAAAGCACACGCATGGAAGGCAGGAAGCGTGTTTTCCCCTCAATTCTCTTGCTGACTTGTGACCTCCTCAGGCTGGGGGAAATTGAGTGAATTGTAGTATTTATTAACCTCTCAAGGTTATTTAGAAGAATTCATTCATTGTCTGTAACACATCTGGGGAACCTGGCCTCGAAAGTACCAGAGACGAGTTATTGTATTCATGGCATTGACTAACTTGCATCCTTTTCCAGTCCTGCCAGCTGTTCATCAATGTCCCTGTGGAGGCACCCTCTATTGATTACCACGTGTCACTGGCCCAGACAGCACTGCAGGTCTGTTTGACACATACTGAGCTGCAGAATGAAATTTACTGCCAGCTTGTTAAACAGACCAGCTGCCGACAACCCCAGAACCACTCAGTCATTCAGGTCAGCTTCTCTTTTGTCACTTCGACTCTGCAAACACTTTCTGTTTAATTCCATGTTTTTAATAATTAGCAGTGGGACTGGTTCTCATAAAATTGTGCAAATGCTAAAGGTGTGCTGGAAGAAAGAGAATCTCAGCACTGATGTGCAAAGAAAAACATAGAGAATGTAACTACTTGCAAAGTAAATTTCAGTTTGAATGTAACCATTTACCAGTTGCAAATGGTCTATTCAGGTCACTCGGAATCGAAATTCATTGTGTTAGCTATAGTTGTCGCAGAGTATTCATTTTGGTTACCATTTTAGTTAATCAACAGCATGCAAAGCAGGAATATTACTGTAAAGCATGAAATCTGATTTTTGCACTATACTTATTGGGTAAGTCCATTGAGTAAGTGACGGCATTAATGTACATACTCGATTGTAATATTGCCAGCTCAAATGAGAAAATAAAACCCTGTTGACAAATAATGGGTCTAATTTGAAATAAAATTCCTCAGTGTATTCTTTGTCATGATTTGCAGTTATAAATAGGAAAAAAGTATTAATTTATGTCTTAATTGTTCACTCAGCTCTGGTTACACTAGTCAAAATTTTCAAAAGTGGCCAATCATTTAGAACACCTCTTTTTACAGCCCAGGTTGAGATATTGAAGAGCAGTCTGTCCTCTGACTATCACTTTTCTTCAAAAGGACTTGGACTACACATCTAAAAATTGTCACTCCCAAAAACACCATCCAAAATTCTCGTTTCATGGTATTCTGTGAAACATAAGAGGCAAGAAGTAGAGATCAAGAATGATGCCTGGTTTTATGTTCACAGTGCTGGCAACTCCTGGCTTTGTGTGCTCCTCTATTCCTGCCTCAACACCACTTCCTCTGGTATATCAAACAGCACTTGCAGCGACACGCCAACTCCAGGTAAAGACTGCAGCAGCATTTTCTTCTGCTAAGCTGATTTCTTTTTGCATCCACTGTGGATAAAGATGGAAGCAATTTTCTAACTCACATGAGCAAAAATAAGCTGGCAGAGGGGACAGAAGTTTCCCAATGGTATCAAGCTGTCCCCATTCAGTCATTAATTCGTCACTTAAGTGAGTTCACAAACCTGAGTGACCTATACTAGTAAAAGAACTTCTTACATATATAATTGGAGCTACATAAGGAGATTTTTTTTCTGATGCAGTTACTTTCTTTTAATAATAGAAAGACAGACCAAAGTAAGTATTGAGAATGAATTACTAGAATTTTAGGTGATTACATTCTGTTGTCAGGTTAGCAGGCATACTGAGAGAACAAAAGTGAGGCAGAGAACAGCTCCTGGAACCATAACAAGTTAGGAAAAAGTAACAAACCTGAAAAATATATGTATATATATGCTATATAATATGTACTATATAATGTATAGTACCGTTTTCTGTTCCCTCTTTGGTGTGTAATACTTTCCCCTACAAGAAAACAGTGCAAGATCTACTGTAACAGCAATAAGTTGCTCTCCAGTGTTCATGCTGTGCTCTTTCTTTGTTTCCATGGTGATCTGGTCTTCAGCATATCTCCTGTGTCCTTGGAGGGGAGGTCACAGCTAGAGATGTCTAGTTCTCTTTTGCAACAATATACCGTTGCTAAGCCATGGGTTAAAGAGTGGATTCATTTCAAACAAATATTCACATTCAAATACTCAGCCTAAGCCTGTCTTGGAACTCAAGCTAAAGGTCTCCTGGTGTTGCAAAGGAAATCTGTGTACTCCTGTCAAGCTTTTTGATTTTCTTACGTGCTGCCTCACATTTGCTATTTCTTCTCAGGAGCAAAAATCCAGGTATCGGGCACTCCTTGATGTTCAGGCTCTCTCTCCACTGGCTAAAGCAACATGTTAGGGATCTTCTGGCAAGTACTAGAAACCAGCTCTTCAACCTTGTGCATTACCAACTCCCAAACTGGCCCATTCAACTCAGTAGTGGAGCTGCTCTGCTGTTAGGGACTACTGAATTTCATAAGAATGTGCTGGGCTCTGTGAAACTGATGTAATGCAGCAGTTTCAAGCACTATTGTGCTGATGGTCTGCCAGGTTCTTAGCCCAAAAGTACCTTTATTAACAAATAAACTAAGCAGAACAAAGAGGAAATGTATTTCTATAATCCAGCTATAAAACAATCATTAGGGCTGGAAAAAAACCTAGAGAAATTACAGCAAACTGAGCTTATATTGGTCTGTAGTTTAGAACAGATTTAGAGGAGGTGCTAAATGGCTCTTTCTGCCTAGCGTTAGGAATACTTATGTCTCTTTAGATGGAGCAGGTACAGCTGTTTCTTTCAACTCCATTTCTTTCAGTTCAATAGACATGCTTTCCCTATTTCCTACTGCAAACAAGATGCTAGAATGTTTACGCTCCATAATGCCAGCGGTCTAGACTTACACTAGGTCTTCATTTGAGGTAGTGCTTTTCATGAAAGGCAACCTTAGAGTATATATACAGTATATATATATATAGAGAGAGAGAGAGAGTATATATAACGGAATATGTATGCAGTCTCTGAGAGGTAAAAATTGGGCACAGTTCTAGGATGGAAAACACAGGGCTTAGGAGCATTTGGAAGCCAGAAACAACAGCTTCTCATTGAAGCAAGATTCTCTGAAAATTGTTAGAAAGCATGAGTGGGGAGGTGAGCAAAATACTGCCCCAGCGAAAAGCCAGAGCTCCTGATTCCACAGCGCTTGCAGCAATTTAACTGAACTTTTAATCATGTACTGAGCTCCTGAAGGCACCTTGAGTGGAATTAGTTTCCCGTGCGAAGTGATAGCATGGTGTTAAATCCATATAAATCCTTCAATTTCAGAACCTATTCAGCATACACATTCTTAATACTTTTGCAAAAGGTGTAACTGACTGTTCCTGCCTGTCTTCAGAGACGCTCATGTCCTTTTGGTGCTGTCTCTTCAGTAGACAGTAAACTGATCCTATTAGTCCTATCCCTATGCTGTACTGAGCTCTCAACAAATCTGAGCCCGCTTTGAATCGCTGTTGAGTCTCTTGTTTGGCAGATAGGGTTAATACATGGAAACTTACAATTTGTAACCACGTAAATTGATAA
This sequence comes from Buceros rhinoceros silvestris, assembly GCF_000710305.1. Taxonomy (NCBI): domain Eukaryota; kingdom Metazoa; phylum Chordata; class Aves; order Bucerotiformes; family Bucerotidae; genus Buceros; species Buceros rhinoceros. The sequence continues at coordinate 3,083 of NW_010402989.1, read as the reverse complement.
ACACAATTTATATAATCCTGTAAGTGAGATTAATGCATTACAACTTACCAGGACTTAACATGATAGTAACTGAATTCCACTGGTACAACAGTGAGTTTGAGGGTAAACTGGTCTTGGTTTAATGGATTCTGTGATGGCAACACGGTACAGAAGAGGATATTCCCATACTATGTCCAGTCCATGTAGGAGCAGAGAGTGCTCTTGGGCTTCCCAGAGGGTCTGTTGTGCACCTTAATTTTACGGATCCTTGGAGCTCAGGTTTGTGTTGTAGCCTTTCACTGGTTATCTCTGGAGATGAACTAGGATATCTGCACAAAGATGTGTCTTTGCCTGAGGGAGGAATACTTCGACATGGCATGGGAAATGGAAGAGGACATTGCATTTAAAGCATGCTTGTGGCTTATCTCCACCTCTTTGCCTAGGAGTGAAATAGGCAAGTATGCCATCTACTGCCAGAGATCAGTAGACCGTGCTGTGCAGACTGGAGAGCGGGAAGCCAAGCCCTCACGGATGGAGATTGTGTCTATCCTGCTAAGAAATCCCTACCACCACTCACTCCCCTTCAGCATCCCCGTGCACTTCATGAATGGAACCTACCAGGTGAGCCACCACAGCTGCCTTTCTTCTGGGCACTAGAGGAGTACACCATAACCCTGCCTCCTCCATGTGGCACAGTGGTGTTCATACATATCAGATACTGGGAGATAGACACTATTTCTCATCCTTGCCATTTTTCCTGAGAAAATTAAAGGAATCCAGCCCCATCTCTACAGGAAGAAAAGGTAGCTGGGGAAAAGGGAGAGATGCCATGTCTCAGGACAAGCAAGAATGGAATGTGAAGGGAGATGATGTGCAAGTGCTATCACTGGAGCTGGCAGTCAGTCCTGTAGGAAACCAAGCTTTACTAGCTGTGATAGCCATCAATGTCATGTTTCTTATCCTCAGTTAACTCCTCTTTCATTGCAGGTTGTAGGTTTTGATGGTTCCTCAACAGTTGATGAATTCATCCAGCAATTGAACCAGGAGACAGGAATGAGGAAGCCATCCCACACAGGATTTTCTCTGTTCACAGATGATCCTTCTGGCAGGAATTTGGAACATTGTGTGCAGGGAAACATGAAGGTATTTGGTTTTTTCCCTCTGCTACACTCAGCATACATCTTTAAAGAGCTGCTCAATGGCTAGTATTTTTTTCTTAAAGCAGTAAAATTAAATACACTTGGGTACTGTCTTTCTAGATCAGTGTTCAGAACAAGCTCCTGCAACGATACTTGGGGAAGAGTGGCTGGAAAGCTGCCCAGCGAAAAAGAACCTGGGAATGTTGGTTGACAGCAGCTAAATATGAGCCAGCAGTGTGCCCAGGTGGCCAAGAAGGCCAATGGCTTCCTGGCTTGTATCAGCAATAGTGTGGCCAGCAGGAGGAGGGGAGTGATTGTCCCCCTATATTTGGCACTGGTGAGGCCAAACCTTGAATACTGTGTCCAGTTTGGGGCATCTCGCTACACGAACAGAATCACAGAATGCTTTGGGTTGGAAGGGACATTCGAAAGTCATCTAGTTCAACCACCCCTGCAGTAAGCAGGGACATCATCAACTAGATCAGGTTGCCCAGTGCCCCACCCAACCAGACCTGCAGTGTTTCCAGGGATGGGGCATCTACCACCTCTCTGGGCAGCCTGTGCCTGTTTGTCACCACCCTCACTGTAAAAATTTCTTCCTTTCATCTAGTCTAAATCTCCCTTCTTTTAGTTTAAAACCATTACCCCTTGTCCTGTTGCAACAGAGCCTGCTAAGAAGATTGTCTCCATTTTTCTTACAGCCCCCCTTTAAGTACTGAACGGCTGCAATAAGGTCTCCCTGGAGCCTTCTCCAGGCTGAACACCCCCAACTCTCAGCTTTCCTCACAGGAGAGGTGCTTCAGTCATTTTTATGGTCCTCCTCTGGACCCTATCCAACAGGTCCATGTCCTTCTGGTGCTGAGGACTCCAGAGCTGGATGCAGTACTCCAGGTGGAGTCTCACCAGAGCAGAGTAGAGTGGCAGGATCAACTCCCATGAAGCGCTGGTCATGATTCTTTTGAGGCAGCCCAGGATGAGATTGGCTTTCTGGGCTGCAAGT
>NW_010402989.1:0-941 GCF_000710305.1 Buceros rhinoceros silvestris | reverse complement strand
TATCACCTCCCTCGCCCTGCTGGCCACGCTGCTTTTGATGCAGCCCAGGATACAATCGGCTTTCTGGGCTGCGAGCACACATTGTCATCATATGTCCAGTTTTCATCCACCAGTACCCCGAAGTTCCTCTCCTCAGGCTGCTCTCTATCACATCATCCCCCAGCCAGTATTGATTCCAGGAGTTGCACCAACCCAGGTGCAGGACCTTGCACTTGGCCTTGTGGAACTTCATGAGGTTTACATGGGCCCCCTCCTTCAGCTTGTCCAGGTCCCTCTTGAATGGCATCATATCCCTTGGGCATGTCAACTGCACCACTCAGCTTGGTGTCACCTGTAAAGTCACTGAGGGTGCACTTGATCCTGCTATATCATTGATGAAGATATTAAACAGCACTGGTTCCAGTACTGGTCCCCCCCGAGGGACGCCACTTGTCACCAATCTCCATCAAGGCATTGGCCTCTACCCTCTGGATGCCACCACCAACCAATTTGTTATCCACTGAACAGTCCACTCATCCGATCTGTATCTCTCCAGTTCAGAGAGACGGATGTTGTGGGGGACCACGTAAAAGGCTTTACAGAAATCCAGACAGATGACATCCATAGCTCTTCCCCTGTCCACCGCATCACAGAAGGCCACTGAGTTGGTCGGGCAGAACTTGCCCTTGCTGAAGCCATGCTGGCTGTCTCGAATCACCTCCCTGTCCCCCATGAGCCTTAGCAGAGCTTCTAGGAGGATCTGTTCCATGTCCTTCCCAGGCACAGAGGGGAGACTGACAGGTCGGTAGTTCCTGGGGTCCTCCTTTCTTCCGTTTTTGAAAATGAGTGCAGTGTTTCCCTTTGTGCCGTCACTGGGGACTTCACCTGCCTGCCAGGACTTTTCAAATATCACGGAGAGTGGCTTGGAAACTCCCTCAGCCAGTTCCCTTGGGGCTCTGGGA
>NW_010402988.1:2087-2577 GCF_000710305.1 Buceros rhinoceros silvestris | reverse complement strand
AGCCTGGCCAGATCCCTCTGTAGATCCTCCCGACCATCAAGCAGATCAACACTCCTGCCTAACTTGGTGTCACCTGCACACTTACCATGGGTGCACTCTATCCCCTCATCCAGATGTTGATAACGATATTAAAGAGAACAGGCCCCAACACTGAGCCCTGGGGGACACCAGTTGTGACTGGCCACCAACTGGATTGAACTCCACTCACCACCACTCTCTGGGCCCTCCCATCCGGCCAGTTTTTTAGCCAGTGGAGAGTTCACTCATCCAACCCATAGACAGCCAGTTTCTCCAGGGGAATACTGTGGGAAACGGTGTCAAAAGCCTTACTAAAGTCCAAGGAGACAACATCCACAGCTCTTCCCTCATCCACTAAGCAGGTCACCTTGTCATAGAAGGAGATCAAGTTCATCAAGCAGGACCTGCCTTTCATAAACCCATGCTGACTGGGCCTGATCACCTGGTTGTCTTGTACATGCCATGCGATGCC
>NW_010402988.1:0-2032 GCF_000710305.1 Buceros rhinoceros silvestris | reverse complement strand
TGTTTCCTGTCTTCCCCTCTACCTTTCTTGTAGATCGGCGTCATGTTTGCCAGCCTCCAGTCAGCTGGTATCTCCCCCGTTAGCCAGGACTGTTGGTAGATCACGGAAAGTGGCTTGGTGGGCACTTCCTCCAGCTCCCTCAGCACCCTTGGGTGGATCCCCTCTGGCCCCATAGGCTTGTGCACATCTAATTGGTGCAGCAGTTCATTTACTGTTTCCTCATGGATTATGGGACCCTGATTCCACTCCCCACCTCTGCTTTCTTGTTCAAGAGGCTGAGCACTCAGCGAGCTGGTCTTACCGTTAAAGACTGAGGCAAAGAAGGCATTCGGTACCTCGGCCTCACCCTCATCCTTGGTCACTATGTTTCCCCCCAGACCCAGCAAAGGATGGAGACCCTCCTTAGCTCTCCTTTTGCTGTCACTGTATTTATAGAAGCCGTTTTTGTTGTCTCTTATGGCAGTGGCCAGACTAAGCTCAAGCTGGGCTTTAGCCTTTCTTATCATTCCCTGCATTGTCTCACAAAACCCTTACACTCATCCATTATTCTAACTAGGCAAGCGAAAAATGTGTTTTAATTAGATCCAGAGACAGATATTTAATATTACCCAGCAATCCCTTCTTCAGCAATACTCAGTGCCCATGGTGTGCATTTGGATCCAGGCTTCTTTGGAGTTTGGAGATTACGTGAATGTGTGAGATGCAGGCAAAATTCATATTTCCTTCTGTTGAACAGCAGTTACCATGACACTGAAGCAGAAAAATCATCTTATTTCATAACTTGTCCCTCTGATCCGCATCCTTCCCAGCTAACGAGGACTTAGTGGACAATCACCAGGTCCTTTGATACTCAGATGATTTATTGATGCTGCTCAAAGATTGCAATCTATGTATTCTTGGAAAATCTATGAAGGCAGCATTTGATTTAAAGACATTTCTGGTACTGACAACTTTGCCAACCATCCTTTCACTTCTGAAAAGTTGAAGCAAAGAAAAGCAGTTCCTAAGTGCCAGCCGCATGCCAGCCACATGCACATCACAGGGTTCCCAGGAGAAGCTTCTCTGCGCTGACATGCTGCTCTAGGAATTGCTTTCCACGCTTGGCTTTCTGCTGCAAAAGCTACTTGTTTCTTAGGGATTTGACATCTATAAATCCCACAGGGATCTGGATCCGACCCTTGGCATGGCCATCCCATGCCACAGTCCATAAGGCAGTGGCTTTTTCCTTGGCTTGACTGTTGATGCTTGACCTAACAAAACAGCTAATAGACTTGCATGGTAGATCACTACCATTACACAGCACAAAATAAACAAATTGTCCTTAACTGGTAGTTAGTGACTTCACAGAGAGACCTCACCATTCGGCAGTTTGTCCGTAGTAATAACAGAACTATTAGTAGGTTGCTGGTGTTTAAGCTGTCATTGCCAACGCATTCCAGCACAGCAATGTCCTTCCTGACTTCAATACATGATGCTTGTGACAACAGGTTTCCTTTTTTTCCGTGTAGTAAAGAATTCAAAAAACAGTATTTTCAGAAAGATTTGGGGCTGCGTATCTTCTTCACACCAGCACAATGGTCTGCTGAAGACACACCATATTGACCACTGTATTTTTAAGTTAATCATAAAATGCTTAAAAATGCAGTACAGCAAAAAGCTGAATCCTCTGGTAGTAGTTATTTATGCTGCACTATTAAAATTGCACTAAAATAACTGTTAAGGGTCGAGGGACCGAGGTACCCACTCCTCGAATTACCTTAACGAATCCTTCTGTCCTGAACAGAGACAGAAAGGTTTTAGAAAGGGGAAGGAAGAAATTCACATCTCAGTCTGCATTCGGAAAAGCTGAAACAAACTTTTAATAAACGATAAATTCACACAACTATATATATATAGGCACAAACCGAAAAACAAGGAAACACGAAGAGAGGGCTCAGGCCGCTAGAGTTCTCAGCAGTCTGTTCGAGGCCAGTGCCCGTTCTCCGGCAGGCAGTCAGCTCCGGGCAGGCAGCCAGCGACGAGATAAGAGTGC
>NW_010402987.1:180042-181011 GCF_000710305.1 Buceros rhinoceros silvestris | reverse complement strand
CACAGCCCACCACTGGCTTTGAGTCAAGCCTGGAGTTGGCAGTGTTCACCACTGGGCAAGAAGGACTGGTGATGTTTCATGCTTGGCTGTTGTTAGACATCTTTGCTGCATGTGAACCTCGTGCTTCCTGGGGATACCCAGGAAAGTCAAGGGAAGCAAGCCGGAAGCTGGGCATTAAGGTGGATGCTGGGAGTAGTGTGAAGAGCCCTTAGTCTGTGACAGAGGAGTCCCTCTTCCGAGCTCTGCAGTTACAGCAGGGAATATCCAAGTCCTGCAGAAGTTGCACAAGGAGCAGGGTGCTTTGGAGACGCACTAACTATCCACTAACTACTGGACACTCCAGCGCCCAGGAGCATTCTCCTTTGCCCAGGTACAGGGGGATTTTTAACACTGTTGTCAAATGTCCCCGGAAATGTACTGATTATTGAAATAAATAAATAAAAGGCATAAGAACAGAAAATGCACCCTCCCAAGATAGCTTTTATGTAGCTAGAAAAGTGAGGTGGTTTCCTGTTCTAAATATTTAACATGATGTTTATGATATGTCCTCTGGGGGAAGAGATGCTTGAAAGCTAATGTTTATTTTTATTATGTTGAGAAAGGGATATAAGAACAGAAAATGCACCCTCCCAAGATAGCTTTTATGTAGCTAGAAAAGTGAGGTGGTTTCCTGTTCTAAATATTTAACATGATGTTTATGATATGTCCTCTGGGGGAAGAGATGCTTGAAAGCTAATGTTTATGAAGTAAGTCTGGAGGGATGGAAAGGGGAGGGAGAGCACACTAACTAGGGAAAAAAAGGGAGAAAAAAAAAAGAACCTCAGGAGATGTCCTGATTTATGGCTTTACTTGCTGGAGAAAAATTTCTGTTTTGTTAAAAAGGTTGCAACTGATGGAAAGCAACTTCAGCTCAACTCCTTTTGAAACCAGAAACCTGTTCCCTCCGTGCAGACAGAATCTGAGTGTGGG
>NW_010402987.1:161827-179947 GCF_000710305.1 Buceros rhinoceros silvestris | reverse complement strand
CAGGAATCTTTTACTAGCTGCTGCCTTTGTGCTTTCGAGCCCTGCAGAAGGTGTATATGTCCACGCATCACGTGAGGTCGGAATGATGGTCTGATGTTTAAGAAGCTAAGCTACGTTTCAGAAAGGAGGGGTGAGTTCAGTTTCCTACTCTGCCGAAGGCTTCTAGTGTGATATTTGGGTGTTTAATCTTTGTCTCTGTTCCCTGTCTGGGAACAGCAACAGTTTCTTGATTTACTGGTAGATTGAAAGTAAATCACTTCATTGTTATATTCTTAGAAGATAAAGGCCCGGATTGCCGTTATTCCAGGAGGGACGGTGGAACTCCTTGTGAAGCACAGTCTGCATGGACAGCATTTTCCAACCCAGTTTATCATGCTCGGTTTGTTTTGCCTTAGTCATTCTGTATGTAAACTGCAGCGATTGAGGACCAGCTTCATGTATGGCTTTGCCGTTCCCACCCCAGGGTGTAAATCTTTTGGAGGAAGGCTGCAGATCAGAGAGGTGGGAACACCAAGTGTTGCTGCTACTCTGATTTTCAGTAGGACAAGTTCCTGCAATTTTACATATTGACTATGTCTGATGTGGGTACATAGTGAAAGAGGCTGCGCTTGAAGGTTAGTGCAACTCCTGTATGTTTTACTCTCGTGCCTTCTGGGTCCTCAGCAGAGCCCTTGGCAGTTCTTCTGGCACATGCTGCGGAGCCTGGCAGGCCTTAGATCTTGGGACTGAGGCAGCTGGAAGGTAAACATGAGAAATTTCAAACATAATCTCGTCTCAGATGAAACTCCCTGTGGCTTTAGCACTGGACTTTGAAGGTTTCAAAGAAGTCAGAGGCCAGGTAGAAAAATCCTGTGTCTTAATCAATACTTTAGGTTTCTTCAGTGCATTGTGCTCAGCCTGGCTGGAAGTCAGGCCATTTGTTTCAATTATTAAATACAGATTTATGACCTGTTGTTTTTCTTGGAAATAGAACCAGGCTTGGGACCAGTTTTCTCCTCGCGAACAACTGTCTGCCTGTAGTCAGTCCATGCAGGTAGAAATGTGTCAGCCGCGTTTATAAACATCCAGTTTCCTACTCCATTTTCTCTCTGTTCTCATGACTCTCTCCTTTCTCATCAAAGTGTGACACTTACACATCCCTTTTCCTGGAATTACAGTGTTTTGCACATGACTAATCTGCATTTGATGGCTTTTCTTTGGCGTGCAATCAGCAAGCTCTTAAATAATTTTCTAGCAGAGAAAATCGCTGCAGTGTCACGGTGCACTGCTGGGAAATCCTGCTTTGATGACGGGCAGGTCTGGTTGGTCCAGCATGGAAACGTTTCAACTAGTGTTGGTAATCTTAGTGTACTTTCTCACTCGATGAGCTGCTCTGCTGTAACAACTGTGTTCTCCCAGCAACAAGCATAGGTGCTTCCTTGAGATACTTGTAGGTGGCTGTTACTGGATAAAGCCATTCTGGTAATAGTTGAAAGAGTGATGGTTGAAAAGGCATTGGAACTTGTAGACTTGGTCAGATGTTTCAGGTCAAACTTACTGAAAGCTGATGACGTGCTCCATGTGCATCGTGTTTGCCTGTAGTGACACATGAAAAAAGCGTGACAGGGAGGCAATAGTCTGCTGCTTCTTCCAGCTCATCAGTGGAGCTGCAGGAGGTGTGAAGACGGTCCCTACTTTAAACCTTGTCGCTAATACACAGAAAAGGCTGTTGTATGTAAGTGGCATTTAATTTTTTTTGATACTCCGCTTTGCCCTAAAGTTGTGAATCTCTTAAATTCCAACACGAGAAATTACCAAACGTAAGAAAACCAGCAAACCCTTCCTCTCCCCACAAACCTACTGCACACACACCTCCAAACCTTTGCATACTACCTGAGCATCTGGAGCAGTGAGCTGAGGGGAACATGGGTTTTAAAGTGTTTTCTTTTAACAAAAAATCCCTAACTCTAATCTACAACCCCCTTCAAACCTGCCTCTAGGGAGAAACCCACCAATTACTATTTACTTTACCAACCTAGAGTGATTTGTGGACGTATGTAGGAATTATTTACGGTTTCATGCAGGAAAAACTTTCAGCTCCCTATTTGCCCTTGTAAGTAATGAGTTGCCTCAGGGGATCAAAGGTCAGATTTTGGTTTTAATGCCCACCTCCTTTTAAAAAATAAATAAAGCAATCTGTGTGAAAAGAAGAAGAAAAAAACTAACAGTCTGAATAGGCTCTGACTCCTGCTCCGCTTTGATGTTTTAGGTCTGGAAGGGATCATAAATTTGCTGGTGTGAGATAGAGTGATAATAAATGTAGCTTTTAACTGCTGGGTTTTTAGCTCACACAGCATCCATTATCACTGGCAACTGCAACGGGAATGTCCTTTTTTTTGCTTGTTGCTCTTTAGAAAGATAAATATTCACCCCGCTATGTCCCAGAAGCTCCAGTGAAGCCTCTTGTGATCATTCCCCAACAACTTTCCTTCTTGGGCAGGCTGATTCAGTGGTGTTGATAAGAGCCTGGAGGGGTTACCTTGCCACTTACTTAGTTTGGCGTTCGCCGTTTCAGTTCTTTGTTGGATGGGTATTTTTCCAGTAGCTTAAGGTGTGGTGAGCAGGAAGTAGCCAAGGAGCAATTTGAAACAGAAAGCATATTTGGGGTTCAAAGTTTGAGAACTCTAGAGGTTCCCTGAAGAGCTGGAAGCAGAACTACCATTCTGTACGTATGTTGTCCAGCCTCATGTGAAACTCACTCCCTGGAGCACTTCCTTCATATTTCTTCCTGACAGAGAGGCTCGCGACGGAGCCCAGGCGCAGGGACGCCTGCGTGCCGTGTCAGCACACCTCATGCCATCCCGGTATTAAGCTCAGACAAGATGCTATTGGAAATCGCTGTAAAAGTCTGGCAGAGGCTTTGTGCCAGTATGGAGCAGTGCTTCCACTGCAACCAGCTTCTTCATGTCAGAATATTTTAAAACTCTGGGTTTAATAAATTATTTTAACCACTTAGATGTCTGTTAATGTCTTTTTACTGAATGCCAGCAACCTCATATCCCAACAATTTCCACAAGGACTTATTGATCATGTATAGATTTGGAGAGAATTTTGCCAGATCAGTTTATCATCCCTATATATCTCTTTCTTTCTGCTTTGCTGTGTGCAGTGGACACTACCTATCGTTTCTGTTTTCCCTAGATCAGCAATGAAGTCATTTTTACTCAACTTGCATCCATTATGGATCACTTCTGTTAGCAGTATCATTTAGTGTTATTTTTCAAGTTCAGCCATAGATGTGGGGTTTTCGGTCTACTGCAAAACTTAGCTTTTTTCCATATATTCTTTCAGGCCTTCAGTCTAAATGAGAATGTCATCTACTCTAAATTCATCACTCTGAGAGCTTTTGGAAACAGAAAACTGCGAGTAGAACAAATACTGGACAGCACTTAAAGATCATTCAACAGGTGTGTTAAAAGACACTGACTTGTTCTTTACGTGCAACTTGCACGCAGTTAATACTGTGCGTATTTTTATTTATGAAGCTCTTGTTCTGATTTAAGTGTTGAATAAAGGTTTTTATGTCTTTATTTAATTGTATATAGCAGAAGATACCTTTTCTTGCTTGGCTTTTCTATTCCAATCATGGAAATAAGCCTCTTTTCATACCTGTAGATGCAAAAAATGTAAGAGCAAAGGGATGAATCGCTCTGTGACTCCTTCAACAAAGGAAGCCAGTCCACTTGCATTTGTTCAGTTATAAATGGCTGACGCGTCTTCCAGAAAAGCATCCAAATTTTCAAAAGTACGTAGTGCACAACATTTCCTGGTGGTTTGTTGTAACAGTTACCAAAGTCAGTGACTTTTGAGCATTTCACTGCTGATTGACTTGAATATGTCTGGCTGTAGCTTCTGCTCAGTCTAATCCACTAGTGGTTTTATTTAAGCTACAGTAGTCCACCTTGGCATATTACCAGCTTTACTTCTGACTTTATCTTTGAGGCAGACCAAGGAGTTACATCATCTTGGGGTTTTGTTGAGCCTGTGTCTCTGAAGACACTTGAGAATTATTTCTGAATATTGTCTCTGTTCATCACACGGACTTCGGCTGCCTGTTTTGACCACACTTTTTGCCTACTTCTGGGTCCACACAGATGGCCGTACCTGTTACCCTGAGGTGATGTCTAGCATATGCCAGATAGAAGGTGAGCCACTTCATCCCCCAGAAGGTATGTGCAATAGATGGCTTCTGTTACCTCGGGGAGATGGCTGTGCCATTGGCTCGGCAAAGAACCTGGAGGATTATCTAGCCTAGACCTCATTTTCTGACTACTGAAGTTAACTGAATCCTGCTCAGTTGCACACAGTTCTATAGCCTTATAAATGTTTTTATGGAAAATTCCATCTTAGCCCTCTGGTTTTGTTGAAAGAATCTTACTTCTTGAAATTGGCCGTCTTTATCAGTTCATTCTCAGCTCTGTTTTTTGAGTCTGCTCAGACGAGCCCAGCTCTGGGATACCATGTAAGAAGGTTTGTATGATTGTGAAATGAGAAAACGGATTGCTCGTTCTGTAAGTAATTTCAAAGTAAAACGGAAACCCAGATTTCAGTGACCACCTGGAACTGTGTCTGGGAAAATATCTTAGCATAATGTAAACTTGAGCTGGACTCCAATGGCCATGAAGGCTGGGCTCTAGATAAGGTCCATTCTGTAATTCAAAACATCTGCTTCCCTGGGCTGGATCTTATCCATGCTCCTTGGAACAGCACAGCTACTCCTGGGGAGCTGTTGGCCAAGTTCTGGATGCAGCTTTTGTTGTCAAATCTCTCAGGAAGCTCCTGCTGTTCTTCCTCTGCATGTGCTGGAACTGAAATGCGTTGGGAAGATCCATGTGCTCATCTTTACAACTTCAGTACCGTGAATTGGCAATGCCGAATGGTCAGGTGGGGTGAACTGATGATGACTACGTTCAAATGACATTTCAATGGTTGTGGCTAGGCAGTAAGTGACACAGACTGTGAGGAGCTGGAAATGGGTATCCCCCGCTAACCTGCAGTTGCCGCTGAAAGGCAGTTGTATGCACCTTTGTGCATTCCGACTAGAAGCTGGAAAACACTCTGCTCAGTCCTTCACATCTGAACACAATGGAGACTTTACTGTTGTAGCCATTATGGTCTAAGGATTTGAGAGGGACAGATTTTCTGGGCAGCAGATGATTTTTTTCTTTTATTAAACCAAGTGAAATACTTAGAAAAGCAGTCAGAATTTCAGGCACCTCTCTCTTAAGTCTTTTACTGTTTTGGGCAGGCTAAAGCAAGGCTGGATGCTGGAATATATACATATGCTGTCCCAGAAAGGTTTTGAAAAGAATTCCTGGTTGGCCCTAGGTGTGAATGTCATGTTAACCTTCTGTTTCCTTTATGTTATCAGCAACTAGTACCTATTCTCTCCATGAACAAAATAATCACTGTGGTGTGTTGGGTTGTTTTAAACTGGGGAAGAGGGATAAGAAAATCTGAACATCAAAGCGGTCATGAATGAGAGCTTATCTGGGGAGCAAAGGTGGAATGAACATACACCAATGCATTTTAGAGGGTTAACCTCAAGGTCTGATAATCTGCATTGCACTAAGATGCTGTTGGATTTCAGCAGTCAAATAGAGACAGAAAAAAACTTAAACATTTAGCTAATCAGGATTACACCCAGCTAATGGAGGGAGGCTGTTGTTCCCCTTTCCCTATCATCCTGGTCGATTCCAATTGATCCTGGTTCTGCTGAGCGAGAGCAGTCCTTCAAAGTTTATTCTGGTGTCAATTTTTATAGTTTCCCCCGCTGATCGATAGAATGCATAATCATTAAGGCAAAGTTTGTGAAAGCTAATCCTTCAATACGAGTTTTATGAATGGCTCAGAGTCATGGCTCTAACCATTTGGATGTAAGTGGAACCTTTAATCAGGTGAGTGACAGGAGACAGTCAATAGGATTTGCTGAGATTGGATTCTGATTTTCTATACAGCTATGCAGAGTGAGCAGGAGAAAGGGGAGTGGGGATGGCCAGAGGAACAGACATAGACTAAAATGAAAGTTTCTCCTCTTTTATTATTTATAAAATGTATTTCCAATATTTTTAAAAAACACTTTGCGCTTGCATATCGTTTTTCACCTAGAGAGCTCAAATGGGGACATTTGCTGATTAAACACTACGTCATCTTTTTGTGAAGGTGAAGAACGATTAGAGCTACTTCACACTGGTGAGAGCTGACTGCCAAGTTTTACAAATGCAACATGTTTGTAGCTTTCTCAGAAAGGAGAGAAAGCAGAGGCAGTGATGTGACTTCCATCGGGTGTCATGGAGTAGGTTGGGGCAGAGGAGAGGAGGGAACCTTGGAATCCGAATCGCTTGGGTGTTACCCACTAGACATGTGGGTGTTGCTGTGGATTTGGTTTTTTTCTTTGTTGACACATCCTCATTCCCTGAATTTGCCTGAGAGGGATGATTTAAATTGTATGTACTAAGAGGAGAAAGGAATTGTCTAAAACAGAGAGCTGGCAGTCAGAGGATGAGTGAGAACATGAGCTCTGGTCCTGAACTCATCACTGCTGACCAAAAACCACTTGGTGACAGCATTAATTCTCTTCTTCTCTCCTTTTCTGCCATTTCAAATGCAGTGAAATGAGAAGAGCAAACATACTCACAAGACACTTTTTCTAACAGCAAGAGGAATTTTTGCTTGGGCAAATAACTTCTTTCTGCTGAAGTATCCACTGTAGAGTACCAGGAGGAGAAGAAAACAGCCATGGGAGAACTTATTTCCATTTGGTATGTTGAGAAGTAAAGGGCTAAGTTTTAGTATTAATACAAAGACCTGGATGGCAACAAGATGCTCCCAGCATCCAGCCCCAGCACGCGGCTGTCAGATTGGACAGTACATTGAGACAGGACAATGAAACTGCTAAAAAGCAAAGCTGGTGTTTTCACTTCCTGAGAAGAACAGAATAAGAAAAGTGAATAATGTAAATTGTGGTCAGTACATTCCTGTGCAGCTGGTGGGTTGGGGTTTGAGAGTAAGTTTAACGTTTCATTGAGTCACCTGCTCTAAACTGATACAGCTCCATCGGCTTCTCTTGCTTTGAGTTGAAGAGTTGAGCTGAAGTTGAGCTCAAGAGTTGTGCCAGGGCTCATAATCTGGCTTTTCCTTTAATGATTTAACAAATGTTTACAAAGCAGATTCTAGTTTGGGCGATTGAGCAGAGCTGTTGTGAGCTTCATCAGCTGAGGACCTGGCATGCTGTCTACAAGTGCGCTCATGAGGTGGTCTGGGAGGAGGCTATGTCATGGCGCTCTGTACGTTAAGCTTGGCACATGTCATGCTCCTCATCTCCTGACATTGCTGCATTGGGAAGTTGGTGGAATAGGATGAATTTTTTAGCTGAATGTGTTTTCTTTATTTATTGCTGTTTCATAGTCCCTAGAGCATTTTGTCACTGCAAGTGACTAGCAGCATGAGTAGATGGATGACAAGAAATAGAGAAACTCTGCTTATGCCAGCGTCTTCAGAACTCAGAAAAGACAGACCCATGTGGGAAATACACCACCACTTGCTCAGAGGCGATCTCAGAATAGATCATGCCTCGCTGAGCTGGAGGACTGTGGGGACGTTGGCTCCGCATGCTGGCACTGAGCGGGACATACAGACTCAAATGCTGTCAGATTTACAGAGCAGGTGCAGTCGCAGTGCAGGCAGGTTGTGAAGGCTATGATGGGGCAGCACCCCCACTTCCCCGTGATGAGGTCTCAAGGGGAAGTGTGAGATGGATGAAAGCCCCCTTGCACAGTTGTCCCTTGCCTCGTAGAAGAGTTATTACCCAGTGACTACTGGTAGTTTCACACCTAGATCTAGATCTGAACTTTTTTGTTGACCCCACTGCTAACAGACTGGGGTTTGGCATTTTCTGTGAAACGCTTGCAAGCCTTTCCCCTGAATTTCTTTTGAGTTGAAAGAAAGATACGGGGGCAGCTCCAAACTTGGAAGTTTTTAGTTGCTGAGATGTATTTCACAGCTCTTGGTCTGACAGGAGGTAATCTTTGATCTGGAAAATGAGGACTTTACCCTACAGAGGCAAGGAAAGGGGAGGAGAAGGGAGGATTGATAAATAGGGGAAGGGTGGGATGACTTGGGAAAGATCAGTGGGAGCTGAGAGCTGGCTTTGTTGGTCTGGGCTCAGGTAGGACAGACTGGGTAGAAGGGTATTATGTCCTTGGTGGGGCTCAGGAAAAAACGAGCAAGTGAGCTTGTAGACTGTGAGAGTGCTTCAACTTTGATTCCTCTCCCATTCCTTTTTTCACCTTCTCCTGAATGCACTGGTCTGCTTTGCTAGGGCGACGGGGGAGCGGGCACTCAGGGATTAGGTAATAGGAAGTGTTGTCCCGCTCAGTGGCTGCCCCTTGGGGTGTCCTGACCATCAGACTGTGGAGCACAAGCATGTATCTTACAGGAAGCTGTGTCTGGAGAGGCTGCGCTTCCAGAGCAGGCGGTGGTTGTGGTTAGGCATTTGGGAAGCTCACGGAAGTTGTTTTCACATTAACCTTGAGCATAGCCTTTGTGTCGTGGAGCTCATGGAGAGTCAGAGGGCAAAGGCGGCTGGAGTTCAGACCAGCTTTGGCGGGACACAGCATCAGAAGTGCTTTCCCAGGGTTATTTCTCCAGTCAGGGGAGTTACAAGCATCTTATCTCACCCCAGGCTGGAAAGCTGAGTTTATGACACATCAGTTTTTCCTTCTTTTTTGTCACCGCTCTCCTCCTCCTCACAACTTAATGCTGACCGAGTAGTTTTCCTGTTACACCAAATGCTTCATTTCCTGATGGGCCCTTCCACAGGCCGATGGTGCTGTGTACAAGCACTGCTGAGATGCCCCTGTGAATGATGACCCTGTTCCCAGTCCTTCACCACACACCCTCCCCCTGCCTTTCACTATGGTAAATATTTTAGTACTCGTTGAAATCAATTGAGCCTCATCAATTGGAAATAGAGTGTAAATCACTGCAACTTTAGCATTCACCCCAGAAATCAATTTTCACACATTAGGGCTATTAGCTTATTGAGAACTGTGTGATAAATGGCTGCGGGCCATCGGGGAGCCACACCTGCCAGCTCTACATTTTGCATCTCAAATAGGCTCAAAAGTTGGGGGATGCCAAGTGAAGGAAGATCTCAGGTGGGCGGGGTAGGAGTCACAAGGACCATGCAGCCAGACAATCTGTGCCTGGAGATCAATAACATCCACAAAGCACTAACTCATCCTCGCAGGGGCTGGAGACAGAAGGCGGCTCAGAGCCAAAGTCGTGGTTAGGCTTCTCGTTTTTTTTCTCTCGCAAAGCTGAATGTAATTTGGGGAGGAAAGGTGAGATGTAGATTGTGAACATTTAATAAATCTAATGCAGTCATTTAAAAGAGGAGCCTTGTCATGAATAAAAACCTTTATTTCACAGAGCAGCTGCAGATGGGATGTAGAAATGCTGCCGCCTCCTGCCATCCTCACTCTGGGTAAGGAGGGTGTACAGTTTATCACCAGCTGTGGCAGGGAGATAGCGGGGGCTTCTACTCTCGCTCTGTAATCCCTTCCTACCCCTGGAATTCAAACAGTGGCAGCTACTTAGCTTTTTGCTGAACGAGTCCGGGAGAAGCAAGGGATCTGGTGGCCTGGCCAGATGGAGTGTACAGTGCACAGCAGGTTCTGCTGTGGCCATCTGGCAGAGCTTCGTCTCTGTTTCCAAGGCAGGACATAATTCACTTGTCTCTGTTACTAGTGTCTATCAAAAATGTGGGTGACTCCAGGGACTTGGAGCCTTGCCAGTGGTGTAGCCTGTATGTGCTTAGTAGTTTGGTGTTTTACACATATAAGCCGCCCCGGAGCTGAGGCAGTCATGCATCAGTAGGGCAGTCTCTTTGGCTGGAGATCTTATCTCATCCCTCCGCTTCTCCTAAAAACTTCTGTAAAGCATCTATGTCCCCATATTGGATATTTGTCTGTAGAATAGGGGAAAAAAAAAGGGAACCTGGACAGTAGATCAGCCGAAAGATTGTGCAATGTAAATAGCAATTGATTTTCTTGCTGGGGAGTGAGTACAATGCACGTGTACCCCTGTTGTTCTAGGAATAAAAACCAGAGCTATTTCAATAGATGTAGAAGATCTGTGTCATCAGAATTCTTTCTCAAGATGAGCAAAGTGGGCTTACAAGCAAAGTTCCTTCCTGTGAGGATCTGGAAGAGAGTGACTCAGATGCTTCCCGGTCTGTGCGTTACACAGCTTGTCAAGGCAGCCCAGGACAGTGGTGTAATAGGAGACGTTTCCTTGCTCAGACACTTGCTGCAGCGTGATTGTTTTTAGCGGCTGTGCTGTTGGATGGACTTGAATTGCATCAGGAGAGCATCCCAAGAGCAGCAGGCAGCCAGGAGAGCCAGGGCAGGGAACAAAGATACCCGGTAGGAAGGGTAACACTTGCAGGCAGCTTTGACCTGCCCCCTGGGATTCACTATTTTGATGTTGAAGCTTCATCACTCCATGTGCCTGTTTCCGTCTTGCTCCCTTGCTTTGGAAGACCGAAGTGAGGGACTGAGAGTCCTGACTCATTTTGGGTAATCTTTCCAGGCCAGCTGGAAGCAGGAAGCAATGACTTGCTCCCCGAAGAGTGCCAGCGTGGTTTGGCAGCTCTCACAGCAGCAGACAGCTGGCTTTAAAACGTTCACACCTAAAAGCTCCTGTGCTTCATTCGGCCAAATCTCTGGAACGTTTTCCAGTCGCTCCATCCAAAATTTTGTCTTTCTTCTTCCTTAAAAGTTTCGTATCTAGCAACACACTCTGTGCTGCACAGACCTGTTGGTTCACTTACTCGCAGTATCTGGAGTTTCAGTCCGGCCGGCTGCGATCAAGACTCCCGGGCAGGGGCTGCATTACTTCTCTGACAGTCTTGGGCTCTCACCCTCAGCTAATTACTTTGATCCTTTACACTTTGTAAAAATTCTTACAACACAAAATAAGTCCCCTCTGGCTTTAACCTTGTGACCTAACTGGCCCTTGTAAAAGGGAGGGAGAAAACACACAGTCCTGCACGCCCAAACACACGCACCCGCACTCACGCATATGCCTATATACACATCCCCTCCAACTGCCTAAAGCCTGTTCCTTTAATAGTTTCCTCCCAGGACTCCCACAAAAAGGCAAATAAAACTCCTTTTACAAGATAGCAGGGCAGCATGAGGGATCAGCTTCACCAACAACAAGTTCTTTCTTCAGTTCATTTGTTTTAAACATACTTTTCCTCCAGATTTTGATCCTCTAAGTGCCTCTCCTCTTCCCTTCGGAGGCTGCCATCACCGGTCCTCTTGCCTGCCCTGCTGCCAGCAGCTTAATGGCTAAAACAAGCAGTGTATTTTTTTCCGGAGCTGCTTGTTCACAGGGAACAGCACGAGTGCGAACACGTACTTCTCAGTTCCCTTCCCATGAACAGGGAATGCTGCTGCTTTCTCCTTCACAGGACCCAGCTAAGTAAAAGAAATCAGAGAGGGAAAACCATCATATTTATGAATTAAATAGACCAGGGATCTTCAGTCTGCGAGGCAGCTGAGGAGAGATACAGCAGAGGTCTATAAAATGGTAAGTGGCCTGGAAAAATGGTTGAGTTGTTATTCTTTTACCTCAGGTACTACAGAAAGCAGGTTCAGTTCTTCGCACAAGGGGTATGTCCCTTTCCCTGGTAACCAGAGCTGGGGAAGCATTTTAGAGAATGGCAACGTGCTGAACGGCGTTAAGAAATTTTGATTTCCCGGTGGTTTAGATTAAGCATGGGAAAACAAATTTGTTTCTTGTTCCTTCACTGATTGACCTGTTTTTATAAAATTTGGAGGCACTTAATAATTTTGAGACTTCTTTATCTCTGACGTGTTTGGTTAAGAATGCTCAACTTTTTTGGAAGTTACCATAAACCAAAAAGTAGTGCAAGATGCATACACGTCATGATTCACAAGCCTTGCCTCTCCAGGAAAATCCAGGAAAAAAACCCCTTTAATTTGCCAATAAAACCCACGTTTGCATGCCTTTGCCATTTCCTCAGGTAGGCCAGAACCAAACGGTTTGAACGCTTTTAGGCTTTCATTTATTTCTCCCTTCTTTCCAGTATTTTCTCTTTCTCATGCTTGAATTAGAACTGGTAACGGAAGGAATTTGGGAATAAAATCCTGCATGCTCTGGCCTTCTTAATCGATCACCTGGATACAGATGTTCAAAGCAAAAGTGCATTTTGCTGGTTGCTTGTGTGTTAAGGCTTTGGGGTCAAACCTGTGACCAAGAGACTGTGAAGGACCCAGAGGGCATCTTCACAGGATTTTCATACCCACCCCTCCTACCCTTCTTTGAAGCGGGTAGTCGTCTAGACAGGGAAGCTCCCTGGGCTGGGCTCGCACTTTCTCGTCCTCGTTGTACAGCACCTAGCACAAGGGTGCCCTTGCTGCTTGCCTAGGAGCCCCTGGGATTCTCGTAGTGTGCTTTGGCAATGCTTGGGGACAAAACTATTCATGTAACAGAAAGACCAAGAGGAATCTTGCCCTGTGAGAGAGGCTTCCTGAGGTTTCTCATACTTGAGGCTTGTGAGCATGGTTTTATCCCATGTCAAGGGACACTTGAACTTCCCAGTGCTGTGGTTTTCCTTGGGTTTTGTCTAGGTCAACTTCCCACGTGCGTGAGTCTGAGTGGAGCCGTTTCAAGGCTCAGGCTCCGTGGGGTGCTAACCATGCCAAAGCTCTGACCACGTCCAGGTTCTCATAGAGGGCTCCGAGATGGTCTCTCTCTTTCCCCAGGTTGCCTGCTTGTTCTAAATACTGGGGCAGCTCTCTAAAATACTGAAGGAACAAAGCATGCAAGGCAGTAAAATGAGGCAATTAAACCTATAAAACCAGGGTTTACAAGGGAATTTATAGTGTCAGAGGCTTTTTATAGCTTTTTTAGATTAGTTTAAATAAAAAAAAAGGGGGAGAGAGAAAGAGAGAGGGAGAAAAAGAGGACCTGAAACTTGAGGAGACTTAAAAGTTCGGAGAGAGGCTTTTAGGAAGCACAGAGGGGTAATAATTAGAGGCACATTTTCCATTTCACTGTCTTTGCAAATTGAAATATAAGGAGAAAAAAAAAGCATGCACAGAACAACAGGCAGTTTACATTGCTCCCACTTCTTCCTAGTAACATTTGCTTTTTCTGTTGCTATTCTCTTTTTCTGGCTGGGTGAAAGTGTCTTTTCACTTGGTCAAAGGGACTAAGGAGCAGTCTTAGGTAAGGTGAAATTTAGGTTTGTTTCTTCCTTTTCTGTGGTGCTTGCTTGCTGATGAAGTTCTCTGTGTGCCTTGCAGATCTGGGAGCTCGTGTTCAAGAGGCGAAATGGAGCCAGCTCCTGACGAGGGCCCGTTTGGTCAGGCGAGACAACAGACCCTGTGTTTCAGAGGATGTCCGGTTTCACGGTTCCTCCAGCTTCCTTTTGTGTCGCACAATCCCAGCATACACACACGAGGCAAGTCAGCTTGAGATTGCCTTTGCTGTGCCTGATCAGACCCGGTCTTGGCTTCCGATGCTTCTGTGTGGAACTAAGGAAAAGGTGGTTCACATCTCTCAAATCCTGCATCCTTCCCTGTGGAAGCATCTCCTTCATTCAGGCCTGATTTCCTCACCATCAGCAGAACACACAGTGCTTTTAAAGTGGTGTTTTTCCTTTGCTTCATTTGTACAATCACAGAATAGGTGAAGTTGGAAGGGTCTGCTGGAGACCTTCTAGCCTATTGTGCTGCTCCGAGCAGGGTCAGCTAGACTGGGTTCTTCAGGCCTTGCTAGTGGAGACTGAGGTGAAGGTGGCATGGAGTAACTTGGCCTCCTCCATGTCCTTTTTCACTGCATCCCCTGCCTTGTTTATCAGGGGCCCCACATTTACCTGGATCTTCCTCTTGCTGCTGAGGTACCTGTAGAAGCCCTTCTTGATGCCTTTCACTTCGCTCACCGTACTAAAACTCTTGATAGTCTTTGGCTTTATGAACTCAATCCCAGCATGTTCAGATAGTGTCTCTGTATTGCTTCTGGGCCTGACCCTGCTTCTACCTCTTGTATTCTTCCTTCCTATCTTTGAGTTTTGGTGGGAGCTCCATGTTCATCCATGCAGGCTTCCTGCTGCCTTTGCTTTTGGACCATCACGATGGGCCACTGCTGAGCGTGGAGGAGAGGATCCTTGCAAATTAACCAGCTCTCCTAAACCCCTCTCTTCTCCAGGACCATATCCCATGCAGTTCTTCCAAGTAGGTCCTTGAAAAAGCCAAAGTCTGCTGTCCTGAACTGCAAGGTTGTGATTCTGCTTTTTGCCTGGTTGTCTTACAATGATTCTGGTCCCTTTAGAAATGGCCCCAGAGCCTCTGCTCTGCGATGGCGTGGACTGGAGTCTCACCTGACACACACAGCCACTTCTTCCTGACATGAGGGGGGCATGTCTACTGGCAGTCTTGCTGTCATCACTGTCTTATCTGCATTTATGCCATTGCTAAAACTACCCTTCCATAGTGTTTCTAGGTCTTGCCTGCTGCGGTGCTGCTAGGGAGCTCTCAGTATCTCTTTTTAAATGCTTTGCTTTGTTCCTTCTCTGTACACTGTTCTGTTTTGCAGGTAGTGTGTGCTGCGTTCGGTACGGCGGGGCATAGATCCTGGAGAGCTGCAAGAATATGCAGTGACTAAATTACAGATTAACTGTAGCAATTCATCCTCCTTCTGCTGTCTGGCTTTTTACATAAACCTACCTGTTCTCTAAGGCAATATAAATAAAGGGCCCATCTTTGAAAAACAGACTTACAGCAAACCAGCAGACAGCAGCCTGCCCTGCAGATCAGCTTGAACAGCTCGTGTGGGGACATGTAGACTAACGGAGAGGGTGCCCTGAGGGAAGTGTGGCACCATCCTGGGGCTCTTCAGAGAAGGGAAGGTCGCTCATAATAGCCTTTGGCTCATCTGAGTTGATGCATTTGTTTTGTAACGAACAAAATAGAGGGTGAAGAGCAAGCAGTGGGAGAAACCCTGAAGTGAGTGAGTGAGTGTATGTGTGTGTGTGACCAAGAGAGATGAGGTAAAGGTAGATAAAGAGGAGCAAATTCGGATCTGATACAGGCACGTGCAGCTCCAAAGAGTTACTCTGGCCAACTTGCAAAAGGTATGAACATTTCTGAACTGTGTCTCCACAGGACTTGCCAGCTGAACGAAGGTGAAAAGAGGAGCATGGTAAGACAGAATTATCGGTTGCTGACCACATGCGTGTTGGGGTAATTCTCTTCCCTGGAAACGTCACCATCTTACACGAGATCAGAATCAAGCCCAGCAGTTTTGAAGGTGAGCTTTAGTTTTTAAAGTTTACAGATGTGTGCTGGTGCAGTCACATGACAAATAGTTCTGAAATCAATATGGAAAGCTATTAAAAGTGTGGTTTTGTCTCTGTCTAGTGTGGTACATTAAGATACATGTATCATTGTGCTCTCACTCTCCCTCTCTCTCTGTATACGTACGTATGGACGGAAATTTTAAAAGTCCTCAACACTGATCAAACTGTCCCCAGTGGAAAATATAACAGTGACCTCAAATAGCACCACATTTTAGGTCAATGACGAGTGACTTTTAAAATGCTACCCTTAAGTATATATTTAGAAGAATCACTAGAGCAAGAGCGAGTCTAACTTCCCTTGTCTTAAAGTTCAGTTTGAGAAATGGTGATGAGAGGGCTCATGGAGCCCTTCTCTCATGGAGAAGATGGCTAGGCAGGGCTCGTCCCAGTCCAGTCTGGCTTTGGCACTGCTATTGTAATTTCCCGCCAGGGATTTGTTTTCTTTTTTCAATCTGAAGAGCTGTTCGGCAAAGAAAGTTGAGTCCTCAATGAGTGATTTACATCTTGTGTTATCAAGTGCACCCAGAAACAAAAAGCTGGCTGTGTGAAGCTTTCAAAAGAATAGAAAAAACAGCTTCATATTTGCTAGTTGCTAAATACAGGTTTTGGTAAGCACTGAAGTCAAACAAACAACTTTTACGAGTGAGAAGATCCATCTGCTATCACTAATCTTATAGATCGTTCTGTTCTCTGATACTTCAGTATTTTAAATAACATCTAATGGGCCAGAACGTACAAAGCAATCAATGTTATTCAGACTCCGCAGTCATCAGCTGCAGGTATATGCTACCCCAGCGCAGCAGGCTTGGAGCCAGAGCCCGGGCTCAGTTAAATCAATGTCAGCAGTTTACAACTTGCTCAGAACCTGGCCCCGTATCCTTCCAAGAGAAAAGAAAATTCTTGGCCAGCAAATAGTCTTGGTCTCTTCTAAAAAAAGATCCTTCATTGATACCATCAGGATGCAGAGCCATGAGGCAAACATCATTATACTGCTTCAATGCTTTGAGGTTGCTCTAACTCTTTAAAACCCGAGCCCCCTCTCCCTGGGGTTCCTCAGGCCCTGGGAGAAAGGTGACCCCACTCTGTCCAATGGAACAAAAAGGAACGAGCAAAGAAAACAAAGCTTGTGACTTCACGTGTGTTTCTTCCCCACTAACAAGAAGTTTGCAACACCAGTGCTCCCGGAGACCTCTGCTGGGAATCCAGCTTCTCCTGGCAGGCTGCAAGGCTCAGAACCCTGCTTGCGCGCTGAGCCACGCTGTCCCGCAGGCAGCACTGACCTCGAGCAGCACCGCCAAGCTGGGACGGGTACCTGGCCATGCTGAACGCCTGGCAGTCTGGCTCTCCCTGGCGCTGTGGCAGCTGTTACCAATCTTGGCCGCAGACTCGTGGTGGCCAGGAGAGTACATGGCTGGCCTGAGAGCCTGACGGTCTGTCTCTGCCTCTCTCTCCCATTTCGTTGGCTCCATGTGTTATATCAAATATCTTTAAAGAGCACAGTTTGAATGATGGCGCTTATAATTCCATCTCGGGAGTTCTGATGACTTGATCTTGGTTCTTGTGGTCTATGATGTCACCAGGACCCATCGATGGAGTCATAGCCCCATAATTCACTGTTGCCCTGTTATTTATTCTGTGCAATAAATGGCTGCAGTTTAATCACCAGAGTAAATTGCTGAAGCATCTTTGTGGAAAGTCTAATGTTTCTGTAGCAGTATCTATGGCAACAAGGATTCAGTCGTGGCAGCTAATGGAAGGGAACCGGGAACGCTTAGCCCCGTGCACCCTGTCAGAAAGGAGCTTGTACCAACCTCAGAAAGATGAGAGTCCTTGGGCCAAATGCAGACACGCCGTAAGAGGAGAAACATCCATTAATTGCTGTGCAGGAAATGCACTGGGTACCTCGTGGAGTCTGTGTGAAGTTAGGACGTGGATCAGACTTCACCAACTTTTGCAGACTTGTGGTGTTGATTTTATGCAAAAAGACTTTTAGGGGAAACTTCTGACTCTTCTGTAGAGATGTAAAGCAAAACCATCTTTTCTGCAAAGTATTTTTTAAGGGACTTTTCGAGTTCAGGTAGAAATAAGAACTGAGGACACTTGAAAAAAATGGTTCTGAACTTTGTACAATCAAGGTTGGTGAGGTTTTAGTACGGACCAGAGAAACAGGAGGTTTCCTGTTTTGTCTGCACTGTCTCAACTCTTCTTGCCTGTTGTGTCCTTGTATCTCTCTCCTGAAAAGGTCTTGTAGGATCTTACAGTTTAGTGTTGGTGGGGCACAGTGTTCCTTGAACTAAAAATGAAACACTCACTTCTTTTTGGCAAAACGCCTTTGCCAATGTGGTCCAAAGATGCCAAGAGGGTGTGGCTATGAAGCTGGCATTCGAAAGAGCCTGGGGCTGTGATGTAGTTATCATCATAAGAGAAGATTATTGTAGCATTATATTAGTATTTATTGTTTCTTACTAAAGGGATATTTCTCAGAAGGTTTTTCTTTCCAAATCTTAAGTTGCCATTCAAGACCCAGATTTTCTGGGTTCTTTTTTTTGTTTTTTCTTTTTTTTCCCTCCTCAAAGTAAAATCTTCTAAGAAAAAAGTAAGACACTTTTCAAATCTCTCTCCCTCCCCTTCCATCTCCTTTACTCCTCCCCACTTTCTATATTCATTAGTTTTCTCTTCGGGAAAGA
>NW_010402987.1:155587-161757 GCF_000710305.1 Buceros rhinoceros silvestris | reverse complement strand
AGGGAAAGAAATGAGAAGGAAAAGCGTTCTCTGTTCATCCTCTTTCAATACCTTGTGAATGCTTGAAATGCTCAGCTGGTTTTTTTCTCATTTCCTCTGCGCAGCAGCCCTGGAGAAGCATTGCGGCACACGGTATCAGTGCCCTGATAGTCTGCTGCTTATGGTAAATGTCATTTTACAAAGTAACTTTTTTTTTTAACTAGAGGTTTATGATTTTCTACAAGGATCCATTGTTTTAAGCCACGCAGCCAACATGTGTTTCTTGAGATATCACTTACCTTTTAAGCAAGTAGCAGTTGAGTCTTGGTCATCAGACTTGGCTGTCTCTGGATTCTTACGGTTTTTCTGTTCTGGTAACCTGATATGGCACACTGAGGTAAGAACAGAAAGAAAAGCCTTTTAATTTATGGCAGGTCTCAGTTCTAATCATGTAGTTTCTTAGGCTTTGGCTTGACCATGAATCATTTTTAATGACAGTTGAAGAGAAAAGAGTTGGAAAAGCAAATCTGTGTCATCACTGACAGCTTTTCATAACTTAAATCAGAATTTTTTATGGCGCAGCCTTGCCGTATGCAAATGAAGGGCTAAACCCAAGGGCTGTCCAGCAGAGCAGAGAGCCTGTTCCTTCCTAGCACAAGGTGTATCTTCACAACAGCAATTTCAGAGCTGGCTTTAAACCCAGAGCAGGTTTTTGGTTTCTGGATTCCTAAGCATTGTCTATGGAGTCCCTCACAGGAACCTTCTTTCCTCCAGGAAACTTTCTTGATCACTTTTCAGAAGGATCTTAGAAGTTCCCCAGGAATGTCCCTTGTCTGTGTGGGCCAAAGGGTCTAAAACTTAAAAGCTAATGGCAAAACCTTTGTGAATTTTAATGTGGAGAGAATGTCACTCCTTCCCTTCAGTGTGCCTGGTGACGTCTGCATGTAAAGCGAGCTCAGTCGGTGGGTTTGTGGGTCCCTGGTTAGTCACTTTGTCTGGGGTACGTGCTGTTGGTGGCGATCAGCAGAGAAAATTACCTAAGAAAACCGCTAGTTTGACAAGCTTGACAAGAGACCTGGTTGAAGGAGTCATCGTTCTTCAGCAGAGCCCATGGCTGTGCATTCAGTCATGAAAAAGTGAAAGTTTAATGGTGATCCACTGAGTGTCGGTAGGAGAAGTCAGTGTCAGGGATGTGATGCGGTGCCCAATGGAGTTAATAGGAAAGATGCTCTCACTGCAACCAGAACATGGTTGGGTACGGGCAGGATCCTGCAATGCATCTACTTGGCAAGTTCCTATCAGCAGGTTGAAGCTTTTCACTGCTACCGTGAAACAAACCCAATAGATTTCTTGGACCCTAAGGGAGCAAAGAGACGCCCTGCATAGTATGGCTCTCACATCACCACGGACTTCATTTGGCTTCTGTCATTCTTGTGTTTCCTCCATGACCTCCAACTCTTTCTTGTTTGGAGATGTGTTTCCTACTTAGGATGGCTACGTACTGTGTTCTTTCTGACACATTTTGACAAATTCAGTTTGATTTTTGCCCTGGAGGTCTTTCCTGACTTAATTTCATTATTGTGGAAGGTCATAAAAAGGGTAGTGCTATTTAAAGAACAAATTGTGTCACATATACTTATGGGGCTAGTTCTCTTCTTCTTGAAGATGTCCGGTCATTTAAATGGAACTGTACATGGAGTAGATGGCACTGGAGCCTGCCTTACTCATCTCAGAGGACCACTCGGAGAGTAGAAGTCAAGTCCTTGGCCCTAAGGTAGGTCTTCCAGCCCCTGTTATTATGAGGTGGCTTTCTGGCCCCCTCTAGTGACTGGCCTCGTAGAGTTTTTTGAGTGAGGCAGAACCTTCTTGCAATCAGGACCATCCATTTTCACCCCTCCAGTAAATGGTTTAAATTTTAGAAGTGGCATTTAAAATTCCGGTGTACTGAATTTGTTTCCCTTTGCTCACAACCCACTCAGGGGCATCATGTTTCTGACTTGGTGGGACTTCTTATGGAGTTGGCAACTGTTTGCAGTGGTTAAAGTGAAACAATCCGTACTGATAGCAGTGTGGTGCCATGGCCCCAGTTACGATCCCGTTTGCCCAGAGGCTCATGGACATTCAGGGAAGCAGGATGGTTTTGGTGTAACAGCTACATTACCAAAGAAACAGCCAGGAGTTGAAGGGGGCGTCAGAAAGGACCAAAGTGTGGATCAAGATGTTTAACCTTCTATTGAATTACAATGAATCCTGGGGTGAGAATTCGAATTGATACTGAAAAAAACGTTTTCAAAAGCCTTTCTTTTTCTTACTTCGTTTGTACCACTGGAACTGCAAAAGGGAACCTCATTTAAAATATGAACTGGAAATTTTATCGTTCTTGTGGCTCTGTATTCTTGAGAAGCAGATATTTATCACATGACTGTTTCCTTGGGGGAGTGTGTAAGGAACTTTTGGAACTGGTTTTCTCCTTTCTGGCCGATGAGGAGCAGGACGATTATTTATTCCAAGAAGCTGGAGTAAGGTTGATAGCCTGGGAGTAGACCTAAAAGCTTCACAACACTTCAGGCTTTAGATGTTCTGAGATCCTTTAGAAACAACTGCCTTGAGCTTTTAGTGCCCCAGTAAATCCTTTATGCTGATCACCACGTACAAATTCCTCCTCACCCATCCTACCAACCGGAGGGAGCTCGGTCTACAGCTCCCTGGCTTGTGTGCAGAGCTGGCTGATCATAACCAGCAGATGAACCGCAGCAGTGCAGAGCTTCAGCAGGGCTCCCGGAGCAGCCTGGTAAACCCCCTCCATCAGGAGCTGCCTCAGTCAAGTCAGAGCTGAAATTCAGATTCCTCTGACAAACAGAGTGTCTGGAGCTGGAGGGTTTTGGCAGATTTTTCCCCTCTTGCGATACTGCACACTGCTGATGGATGCGCGCTGCCGAACGCACTGCAATCCTCTGTGCTTCTCCCTCCTCCCACAGTCTGCCTTTCTGCTCCCGGCAATCTGTTTCAATTCTCCTTCACCTCAGCATGACCAGGGTCCCCCAGGTTACCCAGTGAGTCATCTCCGTGGAATCTGGGAGTGCTGCTTCTCCGCTCCTACCCGGGTTGGCCGGAGGGTTATTAAAGCGTCAGAGATTAACCAGAACCTCCTTTGGTGGGTATTTAGGCTAAGAGCGCTCGATGCCAAACGTGTTGTTTCACACGCGTATTCTGACACCACGCTTTAATACTTCTCCTCACATTTCTCTGTACGCGTTGTTTTGAACACCTTCTCCAACTGTGATCGTATTAGAGGATCCCTGACGCTTTGGGAGTGCACATGGGGAATGACTTCAAGTGGAAGCGTGTTTGGATTGTCCTATTTCTATTTCTGAAGCCCTCTCAAGGAAGCTCGCTCGCTCTTCTCACCCCATCGCTTCCAATGGGACCGAGTCATTGCATTCAGTGTGTGCACAATGACGCCTCAGAGAGACTTGGACTGTCCTCTTGTCTCACTTCCACTCTCTTCCAGGCTGGATGCACACCCTGGAGGTATGTGGTTTGTCTCAAGATATAAGACTTACCCCCTCAAAAACTACATTACTTCAACAAGCCACAAAGGGCTGGCAAGAGGGAGAAGGGTGCTCTTGTTCATGCAGCTTTCCTCCGAGATCTTTTCTGTGAACTCTGTGCAGCTGCAAACATACTCCCTCTCCCGAGCTCACAGTGTGCACATACACACATTTGATGTACAAGTACACAGACACACTTACTTACAGCTGCACAAATCCTTCCCCTTCTACACATACATGTAGAGGCAGAAGTTGTCTCTTGAGCGCGTGCAATCCCACCCGTGCAAACGCCGGCCTGCTCCTGTGAACGTGCACGTGTGGCACATTTACACACCCTGCTAAGACGTTGCAGAATTTGGAGGGAGAGATGAGTAAATTGGGCCTGAAGGACCTCTGGAGGTTCAGTCCAACCACCTGGGCCGTGTGGGCTCAGCACTGAATGCAGAAAAGATTGCTGAGAGGTTTGTCCAATCACATGCTTATCACAAAGGCTGCTCTCTCTTAAGTGCCCCCTAAAATTCGTATAGAGTGGACAGACTCGCTTCCCGCAGCACATCTTCACAGGTCCTGTGCTTCACCCCCGTGACCAGCTCAGTGGCTCTCTGTTAGATCTGGTCAAGTTTATCAACAGCATCCTTGTGCTTTTGGGCTCACAACTGGGTATAGACCAGCTGGGGTCTAACAGCTTGCTGGGGAATAATGGTTTCCCTTGATCTGCTGGCTGTGCTCCTGCTGGACCAGCACAGGATGCTGCTGGCCTTCATGGCTGCCAGATACCTGTTGGCCGGGTGTCCGGGTGCTCTTGGCTGGAAGCGGACCGAAAACAAAATAGTAAATAAGAAAACCAGACACTGAGCTTTGCTTCTTACCACAGTCTGGACAAAAATTTAGTGGATTTGAGATGTCAAGCAGTTCCATGTCCCTCTTCAGGAGATAACAATATTGATCCGACTTTGGGAGAACAGGCTGGAGGAGGTCACCTACCAGATCTCTTACATGTCTTTTATAATTAATTCTGTTATCATGACCGTCTTTGCACTTCTTTTTAGCCTTTAAGATCCACTGAACATTTTGCCTTCCCTGAATTTGGAGATGGTGAACCCTTTGAAATTCCTTCTTTTCCAGGGGCCAGTATCCATACTGGTCACAACCGGAACTGCCTTGTCCAAGTCCCGTCATTCAGAAGGAATATGAGATAGACATCCACAGTCGCTGACTCTGATGATCTGCCCAAGGACAAATGATGCTCTCAGAGCTTTTTGAATATGCCAGAGGTCCCCACAGGAAGTCATAGCTGTGTGTTTAGGGGTGGTTCTGTGCGATTCATCCACGTCATCTAAAAATCAGCGGTTTAAAACTGTGCAGTACTTAACATGTGGAAGAACTTCTGACACTGTAGAGAATCCTACCTACCCATTCTCCTGCAAAGCTTATTTTCAGACCCCAGGTGGGAGAATCCCTGTCCATACACTTTTCAACTTCAAGCAGAGAGAAATCCTGAGCAGAGCCCCCCAGGTGAATGGGAAATTGGAAGATACAACTGCAAGGTTTCATTTTAAGCAAAAACCTAATGGCAGCTTTGACCTCTTCCAGCCTTTTCCCATTCTGTTTGCAGTCAAAAGCATTTTCCAAGTTCTGCAAATGCCGTGGGATAACCCAAATCTAATAATAGAATATTCTGGTGACTTAAATATTAGGCTGAAACAGTCACCCAGCATAGGATTCTGCTCTGTTTGATGGTGATTTCACATACTAGGAACCATGTTAGAATTCGAACACCTGCGAGGTGGGCAGTAAGTGAAAGGCTGAAAACGTGGCTACTCCTCTTAGCCAGCTATTTGTGATTATGTTTTTTTCTTTGCCTGTAAGTCGGCCTGCTTGGGAGATGACTTCTCCAGGAGCTCTCCACTGCTGCTGAAGGAGCTGAAGACTTGAGACTGTTGTGTGTCCCCCAAAACCCATGAAGCCCAGGGAGGTGGCTGCTATGCATGAGGTAAACACAGCAGCCTGAAATGATTTTTGATTTTTTTTTTACTCCACACAGCGCAAGGGCCACGAGTGTGTAGGAGTCCATGTGATACTACTGGTGGTTAACCAGAGGTTCATGGAACAGTGACCTGTGAAAGCTTTCAGACACGAATGTGTGTGCAGCTGTATTGACACACATCTTTTCTTTAGCCACCTGTGGCTCCGGGTGAGGGAGGCTGGGCTCTGGTACTCGTTCGAGATTTGCTCAAGAGCAGAACTCGATGGAATGGCTCAAGATGGAGAGCAGTTGACCTTTATTGTGTGTTTCCACGCATGTTTACTTTTAAGAATTTATCAACAGTTATTTGCTCACACAAATGTGAACGTCCATCTCTGTGTATGTTCACGTGTGCAGCCCCAGTGGGGGGGTGTGTGAGGACACCACGTACAGTCTTCCACTCGGGCAGTCCTGCAGAGGTGTTCCTGGATAGGGTTGCTGACTGCGTTCCTGTGTATCAGGACACACCTCTGTCGTTGCAGTTTGTCTGGGCTTTCACACGTGTGTAGTTTAGAACAGAATGAGCACTGGATAACTCGGGAGGTGACACATGCTTTACAGTCAGGGGCCAAGTCCTGATTCGTTGGGTGAAGCCAGAAGTGTAAACAACCCGA
>NW_010402987.1:152498-155494 GCF_000710305.1 Buceros rhinoceros silvestris | reverse complement strand
CGGAATCTCTTGCCCCTGACTGACGGCTTGGGTGCAGGGGGGTGGCTGTGCTTGGCCTTGCCCTTGATTGCTCTGAAAAGAGCAGTCGATGCCCTTGACTAGCCAGTGATGCCAAGTGCAGCATGTGTGATAGTGGCTAGAGGCCTGGGCATCCGGGTCAGCCACCCCTCCGTGGTGTTGTTTCTGGCCATTGTCAATCAGACCGCTTTGGAGACAAGTACATTTGTACTGCTGCTCTGTGGGGATGTCAGGTCTAAATCTCTCATCCGCTCAGATAAAGTCTAGAGCGCAGAGTCAGCTGTAATCCTGGTGTGTCTGCAGGTTCACGCATTGCTGTGCTTGTGCGTGCAGATCTCGGTGTACAGTGAGGGTGGATCTACACGCGTCCTGCCTGTTGGTGTGGGTGTATAGCTGGGGAGGGCTGAGGCTGGGTGCGTGGTCGTGTCGGTGCATCTGCGTGGGAATGCGGGTGTTCTTGTTTCCGAGCTGTCTGGAGAGGAGGGAACGTGCGTGCGGTGCTGCGGAGGTGTGTGTTATTCTCACATCCTTGCTAGAGCACACAATGTCATGTCACTGCCAGGACCGCAGTGTGACATACACCTTAAACACAATGGCCACAAGCTACAGAGCCACAGGAGAAGGCAGAGCTGCTCTTTTTGATCATGGGTTAGGAAATGCTGCCAGCCCCGGCAAAGCATGCCGGGATCCAAACTGGCTTTTGGACTGAGACTCGGGGAGTGAAAGAGAAGCAGTAATTCATTTGCCATTGCCCTCAAGCCAGGAAATCCAAACCCCAAGCATTTCCCAGGCCACAGCACATTGGAGTCGAAAGAGAGTGTCAGCGAATCGCTCACACGTACCGGCAGAAGCGCACACCCGCACGCACACACGCACGCGTGCGCACACGCGGGAGAACGCTCGGAGAGGAGAATTGTTCCAGCACCACTGCGGTTAAGATGCTGAGACAATCTCGAGTTTTCAGGCCATAGCTGTCAGGATGCTTTGGTATATTCATCACCCCCCACTCCATGGTGATAAAAATTTACACAGCCAACGAAACGAAGATTAATTTCATGTGAAAAGCTGACAGAATGGCCCATGTCATTGCTTTATTTGTGCCAGCACTCAGTAACTCGGTGCAAGTTCCATTGAGGTGGCAGACACCCCGTCCCCTTGAGCCATCTCTTCTCCTCTCTAATGATGCCGCCGTTTTGACAAAACCAAGCAGCGCAGCCGGTATGTGCGAATTTGGAATTAATTTTCCTTAGAAAGGTCAAGTATGTTAATGAGCTTTTGGCTGCTTGTGTTTTCTTTCTTGTGTTTTTCCCCGCTAATGGGGGAAGAAGGGGGAAAAAAGAAGGAGGAGAAATAATTACAGAAATAAAAATGAAGGAAGGAGGAAAATAAAGCAACTGTGGGCATTTGGAAGAGGCGGGATCCAGCGTGGTTTTTCATGGGTTCTCCTTTTCCAGGACTGAGGCGGATTAATTGTATCAGCACAAGTCTGTGCAGTTTGCTTGAAGCTGTTGAGCGCGGCCAGGGATGTCATGGATCGCCGAGGTGGTGTAACCTGGCACGGAGGAGGTGAATTGCACCTCCTTTGCGCTCGGGAATTGACGGCAGCCCTGCGTGTTGGCAGCTGCCTTCGTTTTCCATCATGGACTGGCTGAGCCGTGCTCACACGGCCCGTGTGTGCTGGGGGAGCGGGGGGCAAACAAAGGTGAGGGAGAGAAAGGGGTCGTGGGCTCAAGCTCTTGCACCCGTTAGTGAGAGGAAGCTGGGAAGAAAGCTCAGGCACCCTGGGAGAAATGCCAGGGCCTGCTCATGCATCCAGCTTAGAAATAGGATAAATAGGCCTATTTTAAGGAGAAATTGTCCCCACGCCATGCAGCTGGCGTGAGATGCTTGAAGTAACTGTGATGCCACCCACCTCTTTTCCCGAGGGTTTGCTGGAGATGAATGTGAGTAACGGTGGCAGCAACAGAGGGCGCGAGGGAGGGAAGCTGCACTCCTGGCTCTGTCGCTCACAGGTCACACTTGCCTGGATAGGACATTTAGGGTAGGACTCGCCTAATTTTGGCGTTCTTAAGCGAAGTGTCCAGACTAAACTAATTGTCTAGGTTTCCTTTCTTTAAGAGAGAGGGGTGAGGAGGAACATGTATCCCACCCAATTTAAGATGAGAGAAATTCCATTTTGGCAAGGAGTTTCTTTCTCCATTGAGTAGAAAGTGAACTTAAACAATTAGTTTGGACTGAATCCCTACCTCTTAAAGGCTTAAAATTATGGGATGTGTTTTCCCACCCATTTTCTTCTCCCTGCTCCTATTCTGGCTCCTATTTCCATATAATCCAACAGGCAGAGGAAGTCCGGCGGGTCTCGCAGAGGCTGTTTTGGCTGTATAAAATCAATGTCTTCCACTCCAGCTTGCCAGGTCTGGCTCCATGCTTGTCCACTGCTGTCACAATACAACCTTTGGCTGTGATCTGCTCTTTTCTTCCTGGCTTTGCAGGATTAAGCCCAGCATATGGATTCTTGGGCATTGTCCAAAAAGCCTTCGTTGACTTTGGAGGGTATGTGTTTTGCCATCCTGGCTGCAGTGCAAGGAGAAACGATGTGGAACAAGTGACATATTTAAGGGTGTCCTTAATTAGAAATATTTTTTTTGTTTGTTTTACACCTTACACAGCTGGTTCTGTTGGACGGGTCCTTCTGCATGTACGGTCCTTGCGTGCTTGCCACATGAGTCACTCTGCAGCAGGGCCGCCTCAGACTCATGTCTGGGGCGTGGATTTCAAAAGCACTCAAGTGACCAAACTTAATGATTTTCAGCTGACTCCCTAGTACTGTCCTAAACGTGGAATTCCTACCCAGAAACCACTGTGCTGCCCACGCTCTCCCCCCTCTTTCCCAGGCTCTGTAGTGTGCATGGAGGCACGTTCTTCTCTGCTGACCCTGCTACAAGGTAGAGTGCTCCAGCACACAGGTGGGGTGGGTG
>NW_010402987.1:148519-152466 GCF_000710305.1 Buceros rhinoceros silvestris | reverse complement strand
GGGGGCAGTGAGATTCACCACAGACGCCTGTGGGCTGTCCCTCCCGCACGTGCTCACACGCTTTGTCTCAGAACGTTCGTGGGCATCATCAGCATTGTACGTATTTTTCCACTGTGTAGGTTGTGTTGTTTAGTGGTTGCTTTATTCCTCCTTAGAGATGGCTGCATCTCTGTGATGGAATGATATGATTTGCCGAGCTCTGCTAAGGTCTTTCTATAAATTTAATAACAATTTGTGCACAGGACAGAGGAGGTACAAGAGATATGGCAAATATTTCAGTGAGAAATTATACTTGGAGTGCTTAATCCTAGCAACAAAAAGCATATGTGAAGTGTACGCAAAGAGGTTGACTCATTTGTGGACTTGGTGGAGTAGGGCAGCCCTGTTCTCTTTGTCCTGTTGTTGCCTGGGATGTCAGAAGAGGACAATATTTATAAGAACTTGAGTTCTTAAGGGAACTTCTCACCCAGTAGCTCCCTGGGGCTTTAGCTAAACTGTGGGATATTCAGTGTTTCCCAACTCTAGTGTCGAGGACCGTCTCCTCTCTTCCCAGATGTGCGAGGTGGCTGCACACCATTTCTGGTTTCTCCCCTCCCACGCTCTGGTTTCCGTAGGAAGGAATCCTGGGCCATGTGAGTCAGGGAGCCTTAGCACGCTCTGGTTGTGTCACCAGTCTGAATGATTCAGGACTGAGGCTGCACAACACACCTACCCTATGATTTGCATATAGCCCTTGGGACACTCAAAACCACATTTTCTCAACATGCCAAGTTCTTGAGAAAATCCAACCGCGTGTTTTGGTGCATAAATAGAAACTGAACCCTTAAGAACAGAAATCACATCTATAGGGTACATCGGGTAGGTGACTCTGCTGTCCTCCTCCCAGTGCTCCCCCTTGTTTATAGAAGTTATTGTCAAATGAGCAGAGCGTGGTGTCCCTTTCATCCCTGTATTGCAGTGATCGTTTGTGCCATTTTCTCTCAGGTTCTGTTTCTTTCTCTCTGCTTTTTTCCCTGCATGAGAGCACTGGCGCCTACGATGGAAGGTCACCAGTGAGGTTAGTCAACTGGCTCCAAGTATTAAGACTTCCTGCTCTGCTACGAAGGGCTGCCAAGTCCCCCCTCCCCGCTGCTTACTACAAAACCCAGTGTCTGTCTGTCTCTCTCTCTCCCTTTCTCATCTCTCCTCCCTACTAAGCAATTCAGATGTCTATCCAGCCGACAGAGTAGGAGCGCGAGGCACCTGAGCTACCTTCAGATGCATTTGCTCAAGTCTCCGAAAGCAGTATGGCCACAGGGTGATGTTGTCGATGCCACTTATTGATGAGCTTATCAATGTTGCCAGAAGGTGAGTTACAGCAATCTGTAGCAACGATGTCCCTCCGAGTCTGTGGCAGGTGCTCATGGGGACCTGACCCAGGAGCTGGGCTGACAAAAGGCTTTTATTTCCACTGGAAAACATCATGACGTTTTTCTACCAGCAGGCTGAGGGGATCCCTGGGTAACTGGAAAGAGGTTTTGTGAAAAGTAACTGGGGAGAGCGTGAGTTTTGTCAGTAGTGCGAATGAGCTGCACAAGGACCTGTGATGCTGGGGGGTTACAGATCAATACGTCTCCGCTCTAGGCATGAACCTCTGGCAAGGCAAGAAGTACGTCCCAAACGAAGTGAAACGGCAGCCCCAAGGCTGCCGTTGTCCCCAGGAGCAATGCGGCAGTAGGAGACCTGCCGTAGAGCAAGAGGAGAGAACTGCCTTTGATGGGTCTGCACCTGAGGGTGTGGGGAGGGAGCTTCATTTACAGCAACGGACCACGAACCAGAAAAGAGAGAGGACAGAATCCTGCGAGGAGGGGAAGAGATAAATATGGTGGGAAAGGGAGGAAGGTGAGATGGCTGGTAGCTATTTCTGTAAAAACCAAAGTGTGGCAGAGCGGAGGGGTGGTACTGCTCCAAAAAGCACCACAGAGATCAACCACATTCAAGTGAAATCTTAAGTTTCTTTAAGAATAATATAAAAGCCTTTCCTACTAATTGTTCAACAGCATGAGGAAAAACTGCTTGCTCTACCGTGCTGGGCGCTGAGGTAGGGTTAAAACCACAGCTCCTCGGGCAGCAGGCTGCCACTGTTGCACAATGAGCACTCTCGAGCTTGCAAGGATCCTGCTCTCAAACGAGAACAGCAGCAGGTGCTTTGGGAGAACTGAGTTTAGTCCGTCTAGCTGTGGCTGAGACCCTTTAGCTCCTTCTCTTGCTCGTAACTCCCTTTCCTAAAGATCACAGAGGAGCAATGTTCCTAGTGTTGAGGGAGGCTGCCAGGGACACCAGCCACAAGCTCTTGGTCTTCTTCCTAGGAACTTAAGGCTGCAGTAAACATACCTTGAGGAGTTCTTTGTGAGCATTGTATCCGAATTTGTCCCACGCTCTGCCAGTTCATGCTAAATTGAGACCACAGAGACCTCAGTTACTCTGTTTGTGTAGGTGTAGAGCTCTTTGAGTTCTCCGTAAACACCAGTATTTATTCATTTAGGTTTTGTTCTGTTTTTCTTTAAGAGGAATTTTTTACCAGTGAGAAAGCCAAAGCCTCACTGTTAAAAATCCAAGTCTTGTTTTCGTTTGGTTGGTTTTTTACAAAATGAAACAAGTCTTTAATTAGCTAATCCCTAATTATGGTCTTGGCATTGGTTCTTCAGGGTGCCACCATGAGCACGTTAGCAGATCTGTGTTCTGGGCACTCATAGCCGGACACGGACACGGAAAAGATGAGAAAAGCTTTGATATAGGAGAACTGGGGGGGCAGCTTTGCCTTATTTGGTGTGTTAGCTGCTCCTTTGGCTGTTAGGACTATCACCTTCCAGGGACGCACTGCTGTGGTTAAGGGATAAAGTGAGGAAAGTAAGAAGGACAGAGGTTACACGTGTGAGCTCCAAGGATGTCCCCATTTTTATGCTAGAAAACCTGATGGAGTGTATTGGCTCTTGCCCTGGGGCTAAGAGCAACAAAGCAAAAGAGCAGGGGATTTATCTAGCTACAGTCTGATACTCCTTTGACTGCAGCAAAGGCTGCAGCACTTCCCGACTACGGCTGGCGCTTTCACTCACACACACCCGTGATTGATGGGCAGAGAGTATAAACACCTCATTAGTGCTATAATTCACTGGTCAGGGCTCAGACTGTGCTGTGGGAGGGAGGGGGAAAAAAGAGTTGAGAAAGTTTAATAAAGAAAAAAAAATGGAAGAAGGAGAAGAACGGATGTAAAGGCCACACAAATCATTCCAGGGAGTTATCTGACCTGCTTTGAAAACTTTAATTGCTGATAATGGACAACCTGTTGGGTGGTATTTTATTAACACTAATAGATTTTTACGGGATATTTCTCACATTGCTCTCCCAGAGCCTGAGGAATACATTAAATATTAAAAGTTAATGCTCTTGGTTGCTGTTTCAAGGATGCCCTGCTGATAACGAGCTTTCCCGCAAGTTAGAAACCAGGAGAAAACATGAGCAGCTTTTGCCACTTACGGCCTCTGCAATAATAATGAGGAAAATACTTGACTCTTGTATGCACCTTAGAGCTGAGGTTCTTGAAATCTGCCCTAAATGCTGCGTAATGGCAGTGCCCAGCCCAGAGGTGGTAGATCTAATCTTCATGGATGTGCAAGAGCTGGGTTCCGGAGTCCCACGCTGAGAGCAAATGCTCCTGACCTCCGTATGCTACTTTACATTTCAGTTATTCAAAGCAGAAGCCTAAACCGACAGCCCATACCTGTTTCTCAAGAGAGTTTATGTTGGAAATGGATGTGCTACGATATTTTTCTTTAATTTGCCTAATGGTTTTATAAAGGTGTTGCTTCCTCACTAATTTGTTACAGAAATGACCCAGCTACCTGCAACAGAAATGGATACGCCCCAGGAAAGAGCTGCAGAAGCCTCCGAGGATGTGGACAGCAAGT
>NW_010402987.1:135466-148399 GCF_000710305.1 Buceros rhinoceros silvestris | reverse complement strand
ACGCTCTTCACAGCAGACAACCCTCAAAGTACGGAAAAAAGGTCAGTTCTGTGCTGTAAAGAGATGGGTTCAAGCAGCGTAAGAGGGGAAGGAAATTGGTGCCAACATAGGGAAGTTTGCTGGAGGGAAAGTGAATTTGAAACAGTAGCAGCAGTAACCAGCTTGTGTGGTGAGTCAGACCAAGTCTTGCATTAGAATTAAAAAGTCATAATACACATTGCTGCTCACGGGAGAAACTTGGACTTCTGCTTTAGCCCCTGCTTAGGACACATCAGCCTTGTCAGCAGTCGTGGCCTGGACCTAGAAAGCAAACTTCGCTCTGTTCTGCCCTGCCTCCGTTCGTTGCCCGTGGTGGCCTGTCTCTTCTGTGTCATGTGGCAGCAATGGTCTTGGGTTTGGATCTCATTCTCACCACTGTTTGTGCAGCCACCTTCGTGGGCCAAACCAAGCTGGACTGGATGGCCACAGCCATGCTCCCTGGAGCAGCCCTGGTGCGGTCTTGGTGAGTAACACCGCCTTCAAGCCTGCTTGGCTGGAGAGCGGCGTCTCAGGCTTTTACATGCAGGCAGCCAGCTAGTCCTTACCCAGCTCTGTAGGCAGTCCGCAAGAAGATAGAGTTCTATACTTACTTTCTCTGTTGTAGTCATGTAGACTTGAACACTTTGAGGTGAATTTTCTTTGTTCTCAACTCTTCTCACCATTTTGAATTTCTGTACGAGCAGTAAAAGCTACTGAAACTACCTGCTCAAGCTTGGCAGCCTTTCCCACCCCCTCGTTAAAACAGGACACTGCTTCCTCTGTATTCCGTGTCCTGTTTCTGCTGAAGTTTTTCAGGTTAAGCAAAAGGTTCAGCCACTTTGGGGTGGTGCAAGCAGAAGAGGAGAGACTCCAGTTCGGTCTCCTAAGTCCAGCTTTAATGACCAAGATCTTACCTTGGCATCGTGAACATGAGCTGCTAGAGCCAGTTTTCTGAGGAAATAGAGACTGATCACCGACACCAGTTGTCTTCTCATGTATGTAGGCCTGGCTTGGGTCAGAAATGCATATTGCAAGTTTCAGACTCGGCTAGGGAACCTTTCACTAACCCCATCTACACCAGAGGGTGATCTCCTTCAAGGAGTGGACACAAACTAGTCTTCCTTGATCTGAATCTGGTCCTAGCTGAATTTGGAGGAGGTTGTGTAGAGGATAATGGGGAAGGAAGGACAGGAAACTTAGTACAGTATTTCTTTCCGAAGGGTAGATGGCTCACGTGCCCCAGGATGTGCTTTGGTGCTAGACTGCTGTTTAGCAATAAAATGGTCTGAGTTACTTAACGGGAATTGACTGCTTGGTCACTTCTCCTCCCGCTGCCAGCCCATCCGTTCTCCCCGTCTTCCCTCCCATCCAATAACGACAGCCTTTCCTGATTGACCCCACAGGCTTACGAAAAACCTTTTTACTTAAACGTGTATTGACCTCAGTCTTGCTGCCTGGTGAGTTATATCACTGCTGGCAATCTGAAAGTCATAAATTAGGCCTCAGACCTGGGGAGCTGTCTCCTAATGACACAGATCTGAGCTTTTATCGATGAAGATTGTACCAGGTGCCTTCATGTCTCTGACAACTGGGGGGTGGGAACACCCTTTTTAATTTTTTTTCTATTATCATCCTATAGGCCCTGTGATTTTTTTTTTCTTTCCTTTGATTTTTTTTTTCCCTTCGCTGTCTATCTTTACACTGTGATAAAGTTTCATTGCTTGCCTTAACCTACCCTTCAAGGGGAAAGAAAAGGAAGCTGTCAAACTCGACATCTTGGGTAGCCTTAATTCGTAGCTAGTGTTACTTTTACCAGTCTTTCCTTCTCTCCTTCTATTTCATTTTGCGTTGATTTGTTATTTTTTTTTCCCTGATGTGATTCTTGTGATCTGGACATCTGCCCTGGACAAAGGAGAAATTTATCGATGCTGGAAACATGTCTCTGTCACTCTGTAATGCAGAATAACTCCAACAGGTTCCCTTTACATTCACCATTTTCCCCCCACGACTTGGGACGTACTTGCTTGTTGTCACTTTTGTGGATGAGGGATGGGGAACCCACTGTGAAATGTGACGCATCACCATAAAGCAGATCAACCCCTCCGCCTCTGTACAAGTACCAATCGATCAGGGAGGAGGGAACTCGCTCCATGACGTAGTTTGTAAAAGGAAGATCTGTGTTGTGCTTGACTTCGGTAGTAAAAATGCTGTGAGTTTCCATGATTCACTGTTCTTTTTTGAACCCTTTTTTAAAGTCAGTGGAAATCTTACCTGCGTGACAGACCCGTTTCTTGTTCAAGATGTTCATTTTGTATCTGTGACACGTTGCTTCAGTGTGCCATGCGAATTCTTCGACTCAGGAATGTCCTGAGTTCAGGGTATGTTGCCTCTTTTTCTGGGTCTCGACTTGCTTTAGAAAATGCAGAAGGATGTTTGGTGATAGCTGCTGACAGTGCGCCTGACGCTGCGGCCAGACCTGGCAAGGATGAAACAGTTTGGGGCTGTTGAGCTCTCCTGGCTCAACACGTCACCAGTGAAGTTGCGACAGCGCTCGGCACCTCAGTGGTGTTCAGTGCGATGGTTGGAAATCAGGCCCCAAGATAATAAGGTGATGAAAAGCACTTTCAGAAATACTGACACACAGACAGATGAAAGAAGATGCAGTAAAAGTGTGTAGAAATAAATCCTTCTCGTTCAGCTTTTGACCTGAGTTTCTTAAATATAAGAATTTTCCCCATGGAAGTCTCTTAAGTCATCAATGAGCTTATGTCCTGCATTTTTAACAGCCTTACAACACGTTACTAAAATAAATGCATTTATGTGTTTATTTTAAAGACCCCGGATTAGGCACTATCTTTCTTTAGGTTAAAATACTCCCCCGCAATGTTCGTGGAATAATGTTTGTGGAACTGGCATGTGCAGCGCTGCCCAGAGAGTGAAACTGGCTGGAAACTCCCTCATCCCCTTTTGTTACTGGAGAGGATGTAAATGTAAATGACTTAAAAATTGGACTGGTGCAAGAAAAACCAGTAGATTATGGATTTTATTCCTTTTTTACTAAGGTAAATTGCAGGCATAGGTCATGACATGTATGATTTTAACACAAGATTTTAAAGTCGAGTGTGTCCCTTCAAAGGCAATATGAACTCATAAATACTGTGAGATTAGAGATACTGAGCCTGACGTGGCCATGGCTCAGGGTTACGGCGTTCCTTGGTGACCTGGCTTTTATGAAGATCAAAAGGCTTAATAAATCTCCTGAGAATAAGATTTTCACATCATTCAGTGGGAGACACCACGCCGTCAAATGGGAGGAAGCTCTTCGAAGTGTGGAGGTAAGGATCTTTCTAACCTTTGGTCGTGCATGAAAGCCATTTCGAGCTGGCAGAGGAACGAGTCCTTCAGAGGAACGTGTCCTTCAGCGAAACGTGTCCTTCAGCTGGACTCGCCGTGCCCAGGTAATTCATAGGAACGGACTGGCTGAGCTCAGTCAGGTAAACCACTGGCAGCATCTCAGCCAAATTAGAAGTGGAACCGAAACTGAATGTCTGAGGAGGATTGAAAGGACTGGGAAAATTTAAAAATGAATGTACTGGGGAAGATAGGGATTACATTTATGCGTGTTAATATCTCCCTGTACTCCAGGACCAACCAGCCTGAGTCCAGCAAAGCACCTGCTCTGGGGAGTTGGCATCACAAGTAGTCTCCTACGTGTGTTATCTCAGCCCTGTATCTGAGCGTGGAGGAGCAGGTGGGAATGCTCACAAAGAGCTTCTGGGTGGGAAGAGGGTGAAGAGAGACTGAAGATAGCCTCACACCTCTGCTTTCTGGCCAAGAAGCTGCTCCAGTGCCGGGACAGGAGGGAGGAAGCAGCACAGCTGCTGTAGGCTGGGAATAGGTGGGGAAGAGCTGTGGGAGAAGTGTTTTGTGGAGAAGCTGCTGCTAAAGGCAGGGCAGCCGCAGGCTGTCCCAGAGCTCACTCACCGTCTAGCACGACCACTGACGTGTTTGTTTCTTCCCATCTCAGCTTCCTCAGACTGGTTGGCACTGGCAGCTGGGTTATCCCGATGCCTTCAGAAGGTCCTTCTGCACAGAATTCTGCATGTATGCAAAAGCTGTTAGCACTGAAAATCTGCCCAAAAAAGAATTCTCCTAAGCTGGTAAGAATAATTTCCGGTCACATTTATAGAGGTTTAAGTGGTGTCTAGAGAAGGTAAGTATCTGTTATGTTTTGTCACCTTTGTGCTGCCGAAGGATACATTTACTTTCAGTCTAAAGACTTCTTAAGAGAAAACAGCTAAAGAGGACAGGATGAGAATAAAATTTCATGGCAGATGCTGTCTGATACATATGTTTTCTCTTTAATAAGCTCAGTTTCTTGGCTGACAATAAAACAGTTGTTGTTCTTGGCCAACATCTTGAAAGCTGAAGGTGAAAACAGTGGTAGGAATCACATGGCCTTACGCTCCATGTCCAAACATTGAATTCCCTCACTGCAACATAATTTTTTAAAAATCTTGTCCTCATTATCACAGCTCACATAGATACTCTCTAGGAACTATTGTACATAGATTTGGTCAGAAGTACTTCGATAGTCTGGTTCCCGTTGGAAAATGTCATTTTGGCAAAACTGAAATGGTTGAGGAATTTTTTGTCTTTAGGGGAACAATAGAGAGAAGAGCCTGACGGAGCTGAAGCCGTAGGTTTTATTTAGGTGTTCTTTTCCTTTCCAAGGGACTTTTTGTTTCTTTTCCTAGTGGTGTTTAATTGTGTATAAGACATTTCCAGCCGATTTCAGCAGGTCCAAAATGAAACTGTAGAGGGAATATTGAGATTTTGGGGTTTTTTTTCCAAAGCAGAACATAATTAAGGAAAGTAAGGAATGATGTACCAGATGGAACTTCCATTGTTTACCTCATCCCAGCAGGGCCGTTACGCACACAGGCTGAGCTGTGCATGGTTTACAAATATTCTAGAAGTAGTATTGCAGAAAGAGCAACCTGTTTCTCTCAGGAAGGTTTTCTTTTTCTCTACTCCTGACTATTCAGGTTTCCTTTGTCGTCCTTCTTAAAGCAACAATTCCCCAAGTACCAGAGCAGAGAGCACTATGTTGTCAACTTTCCACCCACCAGCCTATAATGAATAGGATCCTGCGTTAACGGGCTCACAGGTCTGATTCAACGAGGAAATTACTGTGTCCCTGTATCCTTTTAATTGTAGGTTTTAAAACCAAAGCCTGGAGATGCACATAAGTTATTACATTGTCATTTGATCTGGAGTCAGTCCAGTGTGAACCCTCACCGCTGGAGCTGGTCCAGCTGAGTGGCAGGAACAGGGCTGGGAGTCCTAGTAAACACCACATGATTTCTGGTATTTGCAGGGCGTCTGTTTTGCGTGCCCTCGCAGTACCTTAGTCTGGTCTGGAGAAGATCTGGTGATTTTATTACAGGCTGGCACATTCGCGGGTGAGCTGCTCGGCTTGTCAGCATGCTCCCAGAAGAAAAGCTCCAGTGAAAAAACCTTGCTCTGGGCTTTGAAATCTGAACTGCAGCCAATTCCAGTTGAGGGATATGACAGTCGCCTTTTGCTGTGGAGTTGCCATCTGAACAATGACACTGTTGTGTCGTTTGAAAAGACACCAAGCAGTGAGAAGGATAAGTGTCTTCATACATGTGACTGGGTAGGTATCAGGCAGAAAACAATCCAGGGCCATCTCTTTGGTGCATCCACACTTAGAGTTGTTTCAGAGGACACACATGCATCCCGAGATGTCTTTTTTTACAGGCTCTGTTTCGCTAGACCATCTGGTCATGCTTCTGCTCTTTGGAAAGCTACGCCTTACTGCATAGTCCTGGGAACTCAAGGAGGGAAGTCACAGGAGGGGAACAGGGAGATGTGCTTTTCCTTAATAAAATAATAGTCTAAGAGGAGATCACAGCTTGTAACAGCCAGTGAGATTCTGCTGCTAATATTCACTGCAAAACTTCTCAGGGCTGTGCTTCACAACCCAGACTCCAGCTGCATCGTGCATGTGCTGCACAGCTCTCTTAAATTCAAACGAGTCACAGCATGGGGGGAAATATTATTATATATTCATCCAAATTACAGCATTTCATCTCTTGTTCTCAATTTGCTGGGACAAACAGCTCCTCTCTTAATATTTGTTATTTGCCACTCCTCTAAGACCCCAGATAAAGTCATTGCACTAGATCTTAGCTAGATCTTAGATCTTAGCATTCTGTGAAATGCCTGAATAAACAAGACTGCGAGTGCTGGGAGGAGGAGGTCTCTTTTCCAGATGGGTAGTTGAGGCCTGGAAATAGAACAGTTTGCCCTGAGTCTTAAAAAGAGGTGGTGGGAGGATCAGGACGGCAGCTCAGCTCGTCTCTATTTAAGACAGAAACACCAGTTTTAGCCATTATTTTGTAAGACAGATGAAATATCTAGGCTTGAAGGTTGGCTGAGAAATAGTCATTTTAAAGATCAATTATATTTATGAAAGAAGTTCTGCTGTCCTTGGTTTTGCTTCTGGATAGTCAGATTGCAGGGTGAGGACTTTGGTTTTCCCACCCAGGAGCTTCAGTGCACCTCAGACATCTCAGATTTACTATTTGTGAGTTTTTTGCCTGGGCTCTTCATGGAGGTACAACCACAGATGCTGCTCCAACAAGCTGAAATC
Organism: Buceros rhinoceros silvestris; assembly: GCF_000710305.1. Classification (NCBI taxonomy): domain Eukaryota; kingdom Metazoa; phylum Chordata; class Aves; order Bucerotiformes; family Bucerotidae; genus Buceros; species Buceros rhinoceros. The sequence continues at coordinate 141,702 of NW_010402987.1, read as the reverse complement.
CTGCACGTGTGTCTGAAGCACTGAAATCCCATGAGGACAAAACAATGAGGTGGACAAAAGGGGCATATCCAGGGATCGCAAAGACAGATGAAGCTCCAGCAGAATTAGTTATCCAAACTCTCAGTAGCCCTGGCTTTTGGGCACCCCACCTGCAGGCTGATATTCACAATTCCCGTGGAAGCTGGACACCTAAACATCTGGGAGTTGTGGAACTTATGGTGGACCTTGTATTGTCACCCTACCCTGTGAAAAGCAAGCTGACCTACAAACTTCAGGAATTTACCGTGTGCTTTGTTCTAGCATAAAGTACAGCCATGCCTTAGCCAGGGGTATAAAGCCCAACAGTCCTTTGAGTTTGTCTAAGTAATGGGCCTTACACAGAGAGTGAGAAAAGCTGGTTACGTTTGTGGTCTCATAAGGAATAGAATTCCTTTAGGTCTGGAGACAGGGAAGTATAATTAGTGAGTTTAAAGCCAGGGTAAGCCAAAAGTGACAGCAAGGGGTTGCTTGTATTTCCCTGTGGACACAGATTTTGGATGAGGTGAGTCCTGCTTGAGGCGGCGGCTTCATGTAACCCGTTGGTGACCAGAAGGTAGAAATAGAGTAAAAGGAGTGGCTCACATTTTCCCGAAAGAATAAGAAAACATTTGGATAAACCCCAGACACAAAGACACCAGCTTCTCTCTTCACTCTACTGTCCATTGATTGTCTGGATGTGGCAAGCCTCACCACTAGTCCTGTCTGTTATGGGCTGCAGGTATTTTCCTCTGCCCAGCACTGCGGTGCTGTGAGAAACAATACAAATGCTGTTTGCTATTTGCTAGTAAAGAGAGCAGTGAAAAAGCTGGTGCTGGAAGATGAAGCATCTCTGTCAAGGCTGCACCTCGTTCCAAGAGGCTGTCCATACCCATTTCCCATGGGTGAGGAGCATGCTATTGCAATTCTTCATGAGATCTTTCTTACACAAGCTACAAGCCTTGTAACATCTTTCATTCCCTTTGTCCCGACTAAGAGCAGATGTTGGGAGAGGATCCAGGCCTGTGCATTACACTCAGAAGAGGCCATGTGTATAAATCCCCCTTCTTTCCACAGCTGTAATATCCAGCGTATGCACCTTATTATCAGAGAGAGACCCGGAGTACAGGGCTAAGTGCAGGCTGACCAGAGTAACGCAGGGCCTTGGGACATCTCTCGCTGTTCAGAAAATCTGGAAGAATTTTCTGTGGAAAGCCAAACTTAGGAGGAGAAGGACGGGCGTGAGGAACAGGAACAACTGTAAGTATAAAAATGTCTGAAGGGAATAGGGAAGTGAGAGATTTCAAGGCTATATGAGCTAGTGTCGTAGGCAAGGATAAGAGAGCTTTGATTTAGGCTAGAGACAAGCCAGCAGGCAAGGAATTTGCTCCAGACAGAGTCTCCTTCATAGATTCTGCATGCTGCTATAGCTAACAGTCATGTCAATAGGGTTTAAAAGGTGCTTCAGAGGAATTGGGAAGCAAAGACAAATAAGGTGGGTGGCTGAGGGAGGAATGGAAAGTCCAGTGGTTACTGAGTGAGGCTTGAGTGTGATGAAAATGCTGGCTGTGCTCCAGTACGAGATTTCCTATCACATTAATTATATTGCAACAGGCTCCAGGGCTTTCTGTGATACAGACTTCGTATATCAAAAACGCTCCACAGCCATCAGTGGGGAGGTAATAAGATAAGCTTGCTGTGTTGTCTCCAAGCCTTCCACTAGGATGCCTTCAAAGGGGAAGCCAGCGACTCCTTGGTGCTGTTCCCTTTGTACGCATGGGCAGAAAGCGAATGATTTTGGGGAAACGAGGAATAACCAGCTCTTGGAAATGTCACGTTTCTCTCAAAAATTAACTCCAACCCCATTCCTTTTGTTAAAATACATATGCTCTTAGATGGCATTTTTGTGACACTAGAAGGTGTTAGATATCTGAGAAGTGTTTCTTGCTTTGAGAATATGGTTACCTAAACCGAGGCGAAGATGCTAGGAATATTTTGATACTGTCACTGTTGTGGGCCGAACTCTTGGCAAGTATCTCATGAAATTTTATCTGTTTAAAGCAGTAGGAATGGCAGCTACCACCAGGCCCCCCCAAACCTGAAAAGAATAGATGGCAGAATCCATCAGCATTAATCCTTAGCCTCGATTTGCATTAAACCCCGAGTACCTCCTGTGTTTATTTCTTCCTAGCCAAAAGGATTGGCCTGAAATTCCTTCCAGGGAATGTCACCAGCTGTCTCCTATATTCTTGTGGCCCTTATTTTCCTCGTTGGGTGGGGATATCAGCTGGACTGAGGGATGCTGATGTCAATAGGAACAACTGCATATGCTGGATAGCAACCATGGAAGGGTAGAAAATCAGCGTGAAACAAGTGTGGTCTGGGAACAAGAAGTAGCAGCAGATCTAATACCATCCTGAACAGCAGTCAAACGAAAGCAAAAGCTTGACAATATTGACAGGAAGAAAAGGAAAGAGGGATTGCTGCTCCAGCATGGTCTCGTGATGGAGAAGGAGAGTCTGACGCTATGTTTTCCAGTCCTAACTGTGCCACAGTTGCTTTCTGTCACCTGGATATCAGGTAGATGAAGCGGTGTCTCCAAATAATGCCTGAGTAATCTTGCTGGTTTTCTGTGATGGGGGAAGATGGGAGTGTAACAGACACCCTCCTCTGGAACAGGGTGTAACGTGGTGTGTGTCACCAGGATGCCTTAGGTCGTGGCTATGAAGACTGTAAGGCCTGGTTTTTACTGAGACCGTTGGAGTAGGGATAAGGTTGGGTTTTAAGCCTCCTTCATCACTAAAGTGTGGAGGTGTGAGTTGAGGAGGACAGAAAACCACTGGAGCCCTCTTCATTGCAACCACACTACTATTGTTCTCCTTTGTGCTAGAGGGGAAGACAAAAGCTTTGTGTTGGCCAAGAAACTCCTTAAATCAGGAAATAGACTTATGAGGCTGATTTCAGATCATTTTTATAACCAGAAGTGTATAAACGAGATGTGAATCAGGTCCATTCATTGCTCCTCCCAGCCTTGTGATACATCGGCTATAAATATTGGAGCATCTTCGTCTGCCTCCTCTAGTATGGCCAAAGCAGAGTTAAGCCTCCTTGTCCCTCTTCCCCCAACACCCACCCCTCCAAAAGCGCATGATGGGATTCTCTTTTCTGCCTCTCCCTCCTCTCTCCAGAGCTGTGTGTTTGAAATGATATCTATTTCTCTTTGTGACAGCACACCGTGACTGCTGCCGTGACATTCTCCCGAGCTGACATCCCGACCGGTATGACGCTGATGCCTTTGGGCAGAAATCAGAGCTGGTTTGCTCCATGCCTCTGTGTAGCTGCCATGCCTGTAGCACCTCTGAGAGCCCCCAGTGCCCTGTTGGGGAAATGGAGCGAGCACGTGGGCCCCAAATGAACTCCAGGGAGAGGGCAGCCCTTACCTGCAGTGATCCTGCTACCCGTTTCCAGTTTTAAGTGTTCGTATTGCTCATGGATTTTACTTCTTTTTTTTTTTCTCCTTTTCTGTTCTCTCCCTTCTTCCCATGCCTGTGAGAGGGTTGGTTTCCTGTTTCTCCCCTGCTTGCAGAGTCCTTGGGGAGCAGGGCTTTCATGAGCTGCAAAAGGAGTGCAAAGCATCTGATCAGCCCTTATTAGTGTTGAGAAAGATCTAATAGTTCCTGGCTTCTGGGACCATTACCTGTCATTTACTTTTATTAAGTCAATGATGAGAAAGTTTAAAATTAAAGGCTTTGTAAATTGGATTTCAGTTTGAAAGGGAGGCACCTACCAGGAAGTTAGTGCCGAAGCTTGCAGATGGGCCAGTGGGAACAGTACCAGACTTGAGCATTTATCTTCAGCTGCTTTGACAAACAGCCTGTGCCAAGGCGTGGAGGGGAGGTAGTTCATGGCAAAGCCTCAGGGTATCCAGAAAGCTTCAGCTGTGTGAACCTTGTAGTCCTTCCTCTGCCAGGCTTCTGGCGTTCAGACCTCCAGCTACTGTTGAAGAGGAAGGGTGACCTTCTGGTTGAGTCATTACCCGGTGCTGTGAGTTCTGATTCAGCCAAAATGGAAACCAGGCAAGTTATTTTCATCACCTCATGGTTCGTGTCCTGATTTGTAAGGAGGAGGAGCTAGTGTTAGTATTGATCTTTTTTTTCCTTACCTGTTGCCTGTTTTATGCAGTCAGGTCTTTGAGACAAGTGCTGTCCTTGACTCTTGGGCTTACAACGAAAGCACCAACAACTCCTTTGAGTCTTCAAGGCAGAAATAAAGACTTTTGATAAATCTGTAGGGAAGAGCAAACAAAATGGTTGAGCCACCTAGTTAAGAGCAGCATCTCGTTCTTAGGGGTCGTGACATTGTAGTATTCTCTGCTTTTGAGACTTATCTGTGAATTAGCTGTCCAACCACACTTGGGGGTGAAATACCCAATTGCAGTAAAGCAATCCAGCAAGCTAATTATGGTGTGACAAGGGAAGCTTAGGGGCCAATCACAGCAAAGAGCTGCTGTCGCTTCTGTTGTCTCAGTTGAATAAAAGTCTCATGATGATGTTGCTCTGACGAGAAGCAGCATGAACTAGTGGTTATACGTAGAGACTGGGAATCAGAGTTCTTGGTTATTGCGTCTTAATTTGCCTTTGACTTGAGTGACATGGGAGAAGTCACCTGAGGTCAGAATGTTAAAGGTGACTCCTGCCCAACTCCTTGCATTGTTAAATTTGCAAATCGTGCTTACACGGCTTTACGTGAAGAGTTAAGGTTCACACTTGTCTCTGAAAGGCAGAGTACAGTACTCCACCAAAGCCCCAGGCTTATCCGGTTAATAATAGATTGCGAAATTAAGTGTTTATCTCCTGAAGACAGAATGTACAAGGATGAAACAGAGATTCCCTTTAAAATAATTTTTTCTTGGGAAGATTTACCTCAGGTTCTCCCCACGTAGTTTGGCATTTTTCTTCTCCCTCTGCTTTGCCGTTTTTATCTGGGTTTAACAGCGGTAAGATTTATAAACCCTTCAGGCTGGAAGGGATGCCCTGACCATCCACTCAACACCCACAGAGCCAAGCGTCAGATGGGAGTCCTCGCTTCCAGGAAGGTTCGCCTCTGTTTAGAGAACCAAGGCTGAGAGTGAACTGTTCACAGCGTACAAACCCCAGTGAAAGTCACCTTCTTTCCTCAGAGACCTTCCACACCACACAGGCAGGAGGTGGGATAATAGACCCAGAGGAAACTGAGACACGGAGGGGCAATACTCTAGCAGAGCAGGCACTGCGGTCAGCCTTGGACCCAGACATCCTGCGGAGTGAGAATGAGTTCCGTGTGTCAGCTCCAGGCCATCCTTCCTGTCTCGCTGTAGGCATGGCAGTTCCTTGACTTCAGCTAATTACCTCGTTCGTTGAAGGAGGAGTGATGCCTCTCCCGTTACTTACATCATTCTTGTGTTTCCAGCCGTGTGACTTGACCGCAGGGCTTTCAGAAGGTAATCTGGGGAGATTTTATCAAAGGTAAAATGTTCCTAGACAGTACTGGAGCCATGATGTAATGAACCAAGGTTTTGTTCTTTAAATTCCACTTTGCTGAAAACCACAGGCCCCAAAAAATTGTTCCAGAGAAGCTGAGGAGTTTTGGGAAGGAGGCTGAGATCTTGTGCTGGGCTGAGCCACTGTGTGCTGCAGTGAGAAGGGGTTTCCAATGACGTCCTGTGTCGCTGGCTCAGTAAGGCTCGAGTGAACCTCTGATGCGGACAGTGACCTCTTCACAACAGCTGATCCCATGTTCCTCCTGCTGTGGCGGGACGCGTTGCCAAAGGATGAGGCAGCACGGCCAGACGCACGTTGTCCCTCACTGCTCCGAGTTTGTCGCATGTTTGGAGCTTTGGTATTTGTTGTAACTGTGGCTGTTCCTATTTTTGTGAAGAGAATTCCAGTCCAAAATCTTCCCTGAATAACCAAAGCCCTGGTCCCCTCGTGTAACACTGCGTTCTTAGCAGCATCTGTGCTGGAGCTGAGAACCTGGTTTGCAGTATCTTGGTGCTCTGAAAGACCTTTAAAACTCTTTTTAGCAGGACAGTGATTCCTGAGTCACGCGTCTGTGAAAGCCTTCCTGACACATTTATATCTGCCAGGCCAGGATGAGACTGTCCATGCTTTGATGCTTTGCCTTTCAGTACCTGTTGAAATCCCCCGAACAAATGGTGCTGTTAATTACAGGGCCTGGCTTTG
>NW_010402987.1:127080-135350 GCF_000710305.1 Buceros rhinoceros silvestris | reverse complement strand
CGAGTAGGGACAACATTTCATTTTGTCTAGGGGGAGGTAAGCGGGATGGGGCGTTTCTGAGTGTTCAGTGATGCAGGCGGGGTCCTGGGTGTTGCCTGATCAAGGGGAAGTTGCTTCCTCTCTCTGGAGTGCCGTAAAGTCAGTGTCAAGTCGCTGTGGCATCTGGGTTATGTCACCTCCTGACGGGGCTACCTCTTAATGCGTCAGATTTGCTTGGACAGAAACCAACACAGCCCTTTACCTTAAAAGCTTTTAGAGTTACTCTAGGGGTTACAAGTAGCCTCGTCCTAAATGGCTTCTGCCTGCCCTGAGGGACTGCCCCATCCCCAGGTAATTTTAACAGCTCAGCCACAAATTTGGGGTTCAGATTCCTGTTCAGCTACATGAGATGGGGGAAGGCCCTGGGCTCTTCTCGGGGAGGGGCCAGGATTGTACCACCATTCCTTTTGAAACTCCCACACCAGTGAACAGGAGTCTTACAAAAGCCGTTTATACAACAAGGTTATGTGAAAGGCTTTTTCCTCAAGTGGTGAAAAAATACTTTATCCAGAGCTTGGATTTAGTAGTTACCAAGCTAATTTCTTATTCATGTGTATTTTGGTGCTGGGAGGTCAGATGTATGCTGAAAAGTTGAATTTTGGGGGCACTTGAAATGTTTGTTCTGTACAGACAACACTACGTGTCATTTCAGTCTAATTACTGCAGCCATCTGAGAACATCTCCAGCTGATTTGCATGAAGGGGCTTCTGGACAGGGTAGTGCAGTGCTAGAGAACTTCTCTTCTGGGACAAGAGGACTGCTCTCAGAGGCAGGACTGCTAGGGAGTAGGTTTGTGAGATGCCAGCTGATGTGGCTGGTGGAAAACAAGACCATTCAAAAGGGAGAGGAAAAGAAGGGAAGTCAGAAGACAGTGCCATTGAACTTCAGGATAGCGGGAGGAGACTATTCCCTCCTTTTAAAGCACCTAAAATGACAAGGAACAAATTGGAGTGCGCAATATTCTCTTGTGGCCAAGAGGAGACTTAGCAAAACCAGAAGGCATGATTCCTTTCAACTGAGTTGGGTGTTTACGCTGTGGATGTTCACATGATTCAGTCATCCACATCATTTCGGGATAATCTGAGTCGTGCCTTTGGAAGAGTCTATTCCTTATTATTGACTGTTGCCTTCTGCTGGCGATCAGCTGCTGAGCTGGTCTGTTGGTCTTGACCCAGTGGGCATTTCTTATTCTGAGTACTTCCACGTCTTCCTGCCCTTGTGACGGCAGTGGGAGATGACGCAGTCCGGTGGGTGTGCCTGCTTCTGTGTCCTGTCTGCGTACGTCAACCTGTAGCATACGTCTGTGCTACACGGTAGTGGTCAGACACCATTCCTGCATCACAGATGTAGATATTACAAGAGGGTATTACCCTCGTGCCTTGGTTTTCACAGGGCATGCAACGACCCATATCAGGCAGTCTTGGTTTTGCTAGTGCTTCCCAGATTCCAGAAATACAGAGCAGGGCATAAACTCCAGAAATGTGTTTTCCAAACAGACTACGAAGCTGAGGATTAAAGACAAGCGTGAACCCTCTTCCAGCTCCTGTTGTTTGGCCGTGCTCACGCCACGTGTCAGCACAAACTGTTGAGACGCCTGGAATGGGTTCATGTGAGTCCATGGATACTGGATCGTTTTGCGTGGGAAATCCCTCAGTACTCTGCGCATTTCACTGACAGGCAGCTCATGCCTGCATGGCAAAATAGAGACAGACCCTTTGCAAAGCATAATGGAGGAGGCTGTTCTGATTGTGATCCAAAATTGCTCTCTCAATAACATCATCTGACTACTTTAGCCCTCCAGATGGGCCAGGCTCTTATATCTAGCAAAGAGAGATGATGTATAACCATCTAGAAGCCGTTTTTTGTTAGTTCAAGGCAAAACTTAGCCCAATCTTTCTCGGTTTTACATGTGTTTAATCCAGCGATCCAGTTTTTGCGTGACATTAACCATCACCACACTAGAGACTTCCCAGCGGAGAATCTCTTTCAGACCCTTCATCTGTAAGACACGCGACTTGGGTGAGTACACACCTGCAGTCTCAGCCTGGACAAGGCTTTTAAACATGTTCTTGGCTGAAACTGGGCCGAAGAGTGGGTGAAGCTTGGCTCTGAGGAGGCATGCCAAGAGAATGCCCCGTGAAAAACATTTTAAAAGTAGGTATGATATAAACTTGGAGCCAATGTTTACTATGTTTTTATGTGGTTACAGGGCAGCTGTCTGACCTCCTCACCTAATTTGCAAATAATCTTGTCAGGACAAATTAGTCCATGCTGAGCCTGTGCTGGTGAGACTAGATGGTTATCAGGGTCTGCACTAGTGAATTTGAAGGCAGCTCTGGTATCTGCAGTGTAGTGGAATCACAGTGGTAGTGACTGCAGTGCAACAATACGCTTTTGATTTAACAAAATACACACAAAAACCCTCTTCTACGGAAACCTGGAATTAATGAGCTTCCTATCTGGTTTCTTTCAGGCCATTTGTGCTGCAGGGGTGAGTGTTGAAAATAAAGATTTAAACTACATTTGAAACTGCAGCTCTGAACACTGTGAATTGCTTAATTCATCTTAATAGAGGTGTTCACTCTGAACCTGAAAAGCTTTTAGTTGAGATTTAACCTGTGGTTTGATATTACAAATGGCTTGGTGGTAACATTGGTTTAAGACGTTGTCTCCTGGCCTCTTGTTCTTGCTGCTGTGCTGGCACAACTACTCCTGTGGTTGGGAACTGCTCGGGAGGAGCTATCCAGCATGGCAAAAAAAATTTTAAAATGGTTTGTGTGTGTGTTTGTTTGTTTAAAGCAGGAAAAGTTCCTCTGCCTGGTTCAGTGCCTGGTCACACAGTGATTTCTTGGCACAAATGAGTGGAAGGAGCGTGGAGGGGACATGAGCAAAGAGGGTGAAAGGTGAGCAGCAATGACTGATTCTGGTCATGCCGCAGTGTACTTTTTAATATCAGACCACGATCTGGAACTGATCTCAACCCGTGAAAACTGCTCAAATACCTTTAAAATTGTTGGTCTTAATCTTTGCTTTGAGGTGTCTTGGCAGACACTTCCAATTTGTGTCCTTATCTCGCTGTCTTCAAAGGTTTTCCTGCTTCTTGTGTTCTGCAAGTTCAGAACCCTGCAGCCCACTGGTGTTGAAAATGTGTGAATGAACAAAACTGTTGCAGCTGAATGACAGTGCGAGTTGTCACTGCAAGGAAGGTTCCCTTCATTTCCCTAATGAGCTCACTGAGAAAGAACCCATTTCAATATAGATGAAAGCTGGGTTTCCACAGTGACTTTCTCAAATTTAGAAGATCTTGTCGTTTAAATCCAGTTTGCCTGGGAACGTAAAGATCTTTTGCTATATGCCACATCAAACCATCTGAGTCCAGATGTACCATGAAGAATATGGTGAGGTGCCTGGGAAAACAACAACCAAAAAAAAATCTATAAAAAGAACAGACTTTCAAGACCCTAGAACTTAATTAGGAAATTAATCTCATTTAAAGTTTGCCATCCCACTCCAAGAAACAGAGTTGTCTGATAAATTAATACCCTGCAAACATTAAAAATCAAACAAAAAAACCCCAAAAAAGCAGAATACCCAAATGATTTTGTTAAAGACTCGTTTGCTTTGATTAATGGATTATGATGGTTTTGATGAAGTTTCCATTTGCAAATTTAGTTGTACTTGACAGGAGAAAATTTGGATCTCCAAAGCCTGTGACAAAATGTCTGTCCTCCTTCTGTCCATCTGTCTCTCAGTCCACAGAACAAAATTCAAATAGTTTCCAGAGAGTGAAGCTCCACGGTCTCTTTGGCTGCAAAGAGCTGTAAATCCAAATACTACAGTGCGCTGTCACAGCTTGAAATCGCCGATCTGTCTGTTGGTTCAGGTACCCTACGAATGGCACCGCTGGGCCCTGCAGTGTGGAGTTGCTCCTGAGTTCGCTGGCAAACAGAGCCAGCAGCTTGCGTCTCGGTGAGACGGGCTGGGCACCCCTTTTTCCTCTCCAGCCTTTTACTGCGCTGCCCGATACCAGGCAAAGCAAGAGGGGACTTTCTGCTCTGATTTCTTTGCAGCGACGTGCAGACAGAAGCAGCTCAGGGGAATCCTGCACAGCAGAGGTTAATGTGACCCACATATAATTGTGTGAAAAGATGCCACTCTGCGCCTTTGTCAAAGAGGCTGCTTGTTACAAGCCCGGCTATCCAGTCCCCAGCCCCTTCAGCAAAGCACAGTTTTCTTGCATTAAATCACCACTGCCCTCTTGCCAGCTGCTTAGAGTTTGCACATTATACAGAGGAGATATATAAGATCAATTTATATTTTTTTAAAACGTGACAGATTGTCTTGTAACATATGTAGGATTGCTTTGAAATGAACTATGTGCGTGTGATGGCCGAGCCGGCAGACTGCGTGTCTGAGTGCGTGTGGCTTGTATTTTTTTCCCTCAGTTGGAAATCGAAGAGGCTGGGACACTCGAGCTTTTCATGTTGCTTCTCTCTGAAATATTCATGACGAGTTGACGACCTTGATTCTTTGATACCTGCCATTTATCTCTGTGCCACTGACGATAACTGCTGCTAAGTACATATGTCAGTGACATGGTTGGGTGAGTCGGATGATAAGGAGAGGGAGGGCATCTGAGGGGGGGTGTGCTGCCGTAAGATTCCTTTAGAAACTCTGAGGGCATTTTAGGAGACTGCCATGCCATCTCACTCACCCCGCTTTGTGTTTCTGACTAAAGCCTGTTTTCTTTGCTTCTTCTCCAGCTTTTTCTTCTGACTTGGAAATCTGCTAGTTCGCTGCTGCTTTTGGTAAAGATGATCACTGGCTCATTATCAAGTGAATTGCTAATGAATTAATTGGTTATGCTTACATTTAAAAGAAACAGAGATGCGAGTCTGAGGAGACCCAAGAAATTCTTCTCAAGCGAGAAACAGATCCTCATTGAATTGGACTCCAGGGAGCTGGTTAAATGGTCGGGGCGGTTTGGTACTCTGTAAAAGCAAGGAAAGATGAGGGCAGAGCACAGGAAGATAAAAAGAAGCGTAGGTAAGCAGGTGAGCACCAGTATCACGTACAGCCTCGTAAATGCGAGATTTAAACAGGGCAATCTCATTGCTTTTGAGTGAGGAGTCTTTGGAAGGATGTAACCTGCAAGGCAGCAGACGTAAGGTCTTGAGGGTGGGAGTAAATACGTTAACAGAAAGGGTTACGGAGGTGATGAGATAATGAAATCTGTGGGGAAGGAGTTCCTGAGGGAAGGTTAAATGAAGTCCAACATGAACTAGTCTTCACCATGGTTCGCAAAGTGTAAAGACATCGAGAACTAAAGAGACGTTGCTGGATCAAGGAGTGAATGTGGTTCCTTTTGGCTGCGAGTTATTCCGCGGGCTTTCAGAGCCGTAACTAGTGTCAGGACCCAGGTTCATCCTACCTGACTTGTTTAGCTGAAGGATGTGATTAGGGCCCCCATTGTCCCAGGCCGTAGGTGCCTGTGCTTTCTGCAGTGGTGGTCTAGGGAGGGAAGGGCGGTGCTTTCCTGACTCAGATGCCCCAGTTCAAGCTGGATGGGAGTCGGAAAGATCAGATGGAGACACTTGATTCACTGATGCTGAAGGGACTCTCATGGGTAGATGTATTGACTGAGTTTTCCTTCACCTAAACTGGGAAGCGAGGGAAGCCAAAGCAAAGGGATGGAACAGAACCTCTCCCACAGATTCTTTTCTCACTGTATTTCGTATAGGACGTTGCAGCACTGTCTCAGTTTTGGGCTGTCATTTTGCCCTTTCAGAAGTCACAGTAAGCACACATCTGTATTGGAGTGTACATTCTCCTGAAGATAACTTTCCTTCTCTGTAAGAAAATACAGGGAAAAGAAAGAGGACACAAAGGCAGAACTAAAATTAAAAAGGCCTAAGAGGCTTCTGCATGTACCTCTCGAACCGCAGCCGTTCTAGAGAGGCAGGAGATAAGGTGGCTTAGGGAATGCAGCTGAGTCAGAGAGGCATTTATTTAAGATTGGTATCGAACCTTGGAATTGTGAGTGGGAGGTTTTTTTGAGGAAGGACAGGATGTTGCCGGGAGGGAGGGAGCTGGGTAGGGTGATTTATTGTAAGAGGTCAGTAGCAGGAAGTCACTGGAGATACGCGATGGTCTAAAACACAGGCCAAGGAACCCGGGTGAGGACACTGTTTTATGCTCTGAGGTTCTGGCTCCTCAAAATAGGACCAACAAAGTGACTGGGTGGTCTAATTTAGGGTCATCCTTGGTGGTCCTGCTTGCATGTGTTTTGGTCAGCTCTGTACACATTGAGCATCCTGCTCTGGGGTCTGTTACGCAGACTTGTACCATTAAAAAATGTTTGCTGCACTTGGAAGAGAGATTTCAGGCCCTTCTTAGGGCAAGAAGTTATTTGGTGCTTACAGAGATAACTATGCACATGGGGGCGTGAAGTAGTCTTATTTATCATCAGGCTCCCCTCTCCCAGATAGGAAAATGCCCTGTGACAGAAGAAATGTGAAGACTGGCAAGAGAAGAGGAGTCACGGCCAGGAATGACCTTTTGGGTAATAAACTGAGTTGGAAAGTTCAGCTGGATGTAAAGCTTTAACTAGTTGTCAGTCTGAAATCTGCAGCTCCACGTCAATGTAACGGCCCATTTATCTCGAGCAGGACTGCTGCAGGCGTCAGTGCTTCTTGGTACTGATGGCTAGAAAGAAATTACTGACTATTAGGCACAGACACCTTCTGCCTAACCTGCTTCTGAGTGGTCATTTTGCTGTCCTGTCTTCTGACCCAGTCAAAGCTGAGCCTTCTCGTGCCAGGAACAGTGGTCCTTCCTGACGGGAGAAGAGAGCTGCTGTCACAGAGAACCCTCAAGTCAAACGAGCAGGATCGCGGGAGACGGGGTTTAGGCTCCCTGATAAATGCAGCATGGTTGAGAAGGCAGCAGTGCTTCGGGAGAATGGGAGGGTGCCCTCTGACTTCATGTGACCTTAAATGACTTGTCACGCAGAAGGTCACGCAGAAAAATTAGTGCTTGGCTATGGGACTCAGTTATATCCTCTTCCTAGGGGCGAGTATCTAGACAAGTCTCCAGTATCCCTGTTCAGCTTCCTGTTACTGCCACTGGCTGCCGTGTGGTTTTTCCAGTGTGTTCAAACCCTGCTGCTGCGCATTTGCTTCCTTCTGCAGCTATTCTGGCTGTCCCTGCTGATAATAGCTCCGATTAGATCTGCATGAGGGGGTAACATCTGAGCTTTTAATGCTGTCTTTTATCTAATGTCCTCCAGCTCGTGGTCCTGTTGTCCCTGCACAGCTTGCTACGTGGTGATGTCCGCTCTCCTGCTTACACTCGGTGAATGATTTATCATGCGTTATCAGTAGGACTCTGTACAGTGCAGGACAATATTTTCTTCCATCTGGTTCCAAGCTGGTGGAACACCCTTTCATATGGTTTTCACATGTGGTTCTCTTAGCACCTCCTTTCTGTTTCTTCCCTCTGGATTCATCGTTACGCAGCTTGTCTAGCAAGTACACTTTGCTTCATTTTATAAATTACTCACATACATGAATTAAAACTTCAACAAATGTAGATATTCTGAAATGACAGAGGAAACCTTCACAGCTGGGTAAATCTGTCTTCTGGAAGAAATACCCACCACATTACTGGAAATCTGGAGTATGCACGACAGTTGCTGCAGCGTTTCATGCCGCTCTTCAGTCAGGTATCAGCTTATGGCGTACGGTTCTGGAAGAATCTTGCCTTCCAATGCATGGGAAAGTCTTTCAGGTTCTGTTTATTATGAGGGTGCTGGGTGCAGTTACAAGTTCATGATGTGGCCAGGGCAGAGACCATGAAAACATCTTTTTAGGTAAATTACGTAAATGGAGACCCATACAGTGATTTGCAGTGACTCGATGTGGGGCACTCCGAGAGACAGCCAGCTTCATCTCACCAGCCTTCTGAGTGATCCAAGCTGCAAAAGGGCTGTCAGAATCCCTTGCTGCTGGGTTTGCTGGTCTTTGCAGATAACTTTTCTCTGTGGTCTTTGTTGATTTTGTGTTGTTAACCTGGTAACACACTTTTATCTTATCTGGCTTTTTCTCTTCTTTGCTCTCCATGTTGTTTGCTATTCCAGAATAAACACGCAGACCACCTGCCCCTGGAGGCCAGTGCACTGTGTTCCTCCCCCGAGAGCTTGCAAATATTTGCACCACACCAGCCTCTGAGCC
>NW_010402987.1:104685-127039 GCF_000710305.1 Buceros rhinoceros silvestris | reverse complement strand
CCCCCGAGAGCTTGCGAATGTTTGCCCCACCCCAGCCTCTGAGCCCCGAGACGTGAGCAGTGACACGAGGAGGTGCAGCGGAGGGCAGAGGTGGAAGGCTGGCGGGTGTCAAACTAGCACATGGTAGCCGGTGCAGTTGGCTTGGAGAGTTTAGCAAGGGCTTGCCTTGTCTTCAGAGCAACAGGAGAAAGGGGACATGACTTTGGGGTTGCACGTGTCAGTGTGCATGCCTGTGTGGGTTTGTGGTGAGGTCTGTGTGTGGGGCAGCGGTGGGCTGCGGCTAGTGAGCCTATGTGTGTAGCAGGTTCCCAGAACAGCAGCAGGGATGACACTCCATGCTAAGGGCCGTTGTCTGGCTTTATCCATCTTGCTTTCAGGCTCCTGGGTTTCAAAATAGCACCTATATCACGTGTGTTCACTTTGTGTTTGTAACGTGTGTGGGCATGACGATCCACAGGGCTGCGTGTGCCATCTGTGAGAATCCGCCAGGGCAGACACTTTCCCCTGAGTTTTCTGCCTTTGTGTCTGTTCAGGATTCACACCATATCCCTTCACAGGAGGGATGATGGAACGAGAATAGTCAAGATAGGTGGTATCTGTAGGTCTTTCTGTCCCATGTAGTTTCTCCTGGGGAAGAAGCCGTCTTCCCACAGTTCTGCAAGAGGACACTTCATTTGAATCCTTCTCCCCACGGCCTGTGGTGTGCTCACGTGTTTCAGAAGCTCAATTTCATCTTCAGAAAATCTTGCTTCTGCAGTGACTGGCACCTTAGAGCTGCTGCTTTTTGCAGGGTTATGTGGAATATCACCCCTGCTTTATGCCCCATTCATAAGCGGAGGATCTTAAGTAGCCTGTGGTGACGGTGCCTGTCCAAAGAGAAGTAAGCCATTATGAGAGCTAGAGCACCATCATGCCACGGAGCGTGTTCAGCAGTGATTTTGTAAACTGTTGAGGCCAATGTAAGCCAGGATTCTTACCAGGAAAAGGTATTTCCACTTTTCCTTCTTTCTTTAGCTGCTGCTTTTCTATGCTTTCTCCTTCCTTGATAGCATAGACATTCTTACAGCTCCATGGTAAAATCCCCAAAAATTTCAGAAAGGAATTATGCTTGGTGTACCTTAGATCTATCCTCTGACTCGCTTCACTGTGGAAGGCACATTTATGCAGCGGTGGTGTTCAGTCATGGCGGTGTCACACTTCCCCTTCGGGATAGGCAGGGGGAGAAGCAGGAGGGCAGGTGCTGCAAGTCGAGACGTGCCGTTTCGCCCTGTAAGGGCACCTCCCCACTGTCTCGTTTGTTGACTCCCTGCGTGTCCTCCCATCTCTCTCACCTCACTTAACTTCTTTGATTTGGAACCGCCGCTGGGTTGGCTGAGGTGGGGCGGGGGGGGTGTTGGTTTTGTTGGTTTTGTTGTTTGCTCTCTGTTGCCTTTTTCCAGTTTGAAGTTTGCCGCTCTCTGGCCTGTGGGCCAGTGACCCTTCCGCGAGATGTCAGGCTGTGCGGCGCACACCACGTTCTCATCAGGAAGGCTGTTTTGTTTCCATCTGGGGCTTTTGGTCTGGGCTGGATCCATCATGCCGGCAGGTCTGATTGATGGCCGTATTGACAATCAGGTTGACCCTTGTTCGGCAGGCTGACATGCTCCGTATTTCACGGGCTGGCATTTGATGCATCTCAAAGAGGTGGTCAGGTCATCAGAACAGCCAATTAAAACGATAAAGAGGGAGGAGTGGAAGATGCGGTTTTAACTCTTTCCAGCCCGTCATAAACATCTTTATGAAGTGGAGGTATTTTTCTGCCAAGAGAGGGGTTTGGAGGGAGGTAAAAGCAAAGATCCATCTCTGTAAAATTTATCTGTGGGAACCCTTTAAAAACTGAGCAAGCAGAGATCACAAAACTATAGAGTTGTCAGTTATTTAGAGTCTGGAATGAGCCTGGATCAATTCCCCTTCCTTTCAATTTTTTTTTTTTTTTGAACAGCATATTATAAAGGAGGCTGTGAAATTCAGCATAGGTTGATGAATATATAATAATGCCTCTCAAACTGAAACACTTCTTGGAAGACAGGAATTTCGTACCATGGCTGTTGGTCCCTGAGAAGGAGAAAGGCCCTCCCATTACCGTTGCTGGTAGCTGGCAGAAGGTAATAAATTCAGGCATTCTTTAGCATTGGCTTCTGAAGAACACGCTCTTCACATGAGGAACCTAATGAGGAAGCAGTGCTAGAGGCAGGAATTAAGAGTGCCGCTGGGATCGCAGACAATAAAAGGTCTATCATCTGTCAGCGGCTGATGTTTGTACTGGTGCAGGGTCAGTCACCGCTGCTTCGGTGTTAATTTGGGGGCTGTGTTTTAAGATGACGCAGCCTTCCCTAAGATGCCAGCAAAAATGCAGTAGTTCCCAGGCTTTTTTTGCTTGCTGAGCTTTAGTCCCCACTTGCACTGAAGTTTCCAGGTCTCAGTTTTAATGGAAATGTTAGCAAAATAAAGCTTGGAGCAGGGTTAAGTGCAGAAAGGTTTGAACAGTTCGCCACATCCAGACTCAATTCCTGGTTCAGACGCCAGATTTGTCCATGCCATAATTCAGTTTCCAGCCTGTAAAAGAGGGGACAACTACCTTGTTTTCCCAGTATATGAAACATAATAATGCTGACATCTATCTTGGTGTCTGAAGAGGGGAAGAAAAAAAAATTCCCCCTGCACCCTGCAAAAGATACCATGGTGTCCTTGCAGCGCAGCACACATCTTCCTTCACCTGCTTGTACTTGTTCAGTTTTTGCTTTAATATCATACTCCCTTTGCAAAGGCATTGAATCCATTTTCTGACTGTTGGGTAAATGATGGTTAAGTGTCTGGAGATTTATTTAATTGTCTAGCTATTAAAAAAAAAGGTAGGTCTGCTGAGTGAAAGCTTTTATGCTTTTAAATGAGGTATTGTTGTGATTAGAGTTTAAACAGCAATGATTTCCTCAAAAATGCATTGGCAATAATCACTGGCTTGTTTGATTGTCCACATAACTGTACCACCCTCGCTGCCAAGAAACTCATCTGAACCACCCGTGATAATAATAGCTGGGCTTTTTCCATTAAGTGTGCAGCAGAGACAATATTCAGGGACAGGAACATCTTCATTAGGCAGTTTGGAAAGTGAACACATTGTTCACAAATCAGCCTGAAGAATAATGGACTAGAGAGACTTCAGAGGTGAGGGATGGAGGTTGGGCGAGTGGGAAAGGGGCTTAAAGCTTCACGAACCGCATGCAGAGAGGGTTTTAGTGGGATACGGGCAATTGATTCCCTTCGGTGTCTTTGAAGAGGCCAGTCTCAAGGTGGAGAAACTCCAGATGATTCGTTTTAATACTGCTTCATCTCCTCAGTCTCAATGATCATTTTACTCTTTTCTAGTTCTTAAATTAAAAAAGCTGAGAGTACAAAGGTAATTCATCTGCCATAATCCAAACCAACAGCACAATGACGGCAGGTTTCTGAGGCAAGCCGATGACCCGCAGGTGAGAAAACAGCTGCCCTTCAGTTTACCTGGGTGTCTCGGGGACTGCTGAAAGTCCCAGACATTTGTGAAATGCAGACAAGCTAAGCTCTTTCTTTATGAATTTTTCCATGGGAAATCCATTTCCTACATGAATGCCACTTCCCTGCTAGCTCTTGTCCCAGAAATCCGTCCTGTACCGGGACGGCAGCTCAGGGCAAGTCTTTGCCAGAGCATGTGCTGCTTGCGGGATGTAAAGCGCCTGGCCTTTAGAAAAGCATCTGTACCCAGGGGCAAGGAGAGGGACTCTTCTCGGGCCTCCTCTGTGTCCTTCTCAATTTCACATTCACTAATACATTTAGGCATCAAGAGCTCCTGGTTCCTGGAGTCATGCTTGTGTAGCATTAAGGCTGACGCTTGCCCCGGGACTCAGGCAGGAATATTAATTTCCCATTTCTCATTGCCACCCCTTGCCTGGGAAATCACGGGCAGGGCCAGCAAGGAGATCCAGTTTGTCTCTCTGTCAGCACACTACCCCAGGAAGAGAAGGGCCACGTGTGAGCAGGGCGAAGCTCTTTTTTCCTCCTTCACACCAGTGCCAAGTGCCATTTAGCAGTGTTAGCTGCCTGCTCCTCTCAGTTGGACACCGATTACTCCCTGTTGGAGAGCTGTCAGTAAGGGGAAAGCCATACATCGCGGTGGGAAGTAATCTCAGCCAGCAGGGGAGAACCTCTTCCCAGCCAAAGCAACGCGGCTTTGACAGCCTTGATGTCTTTATTATTTTCTTGGTGCAGAACCGCTGCCACAGCAGGCAGCAAGGTGGTGGGAAAGGCTGCTGCTGGTGACGCGGAAGAGCAAGTGAGGAGGAGTGTGAAGTGCCAGGGAGCTGTCTGCAGTCGGCTGGAGGCAGGGTGCAGGAATGGTCGGGGAAGGGAGGGCACGAAGGAAAGGAAAAGGCTGTCGTCAAGAGGCAACTCTTTTTACCCATGTGCTTAACTCATCTGAACTCAAGGGGCTCAAAAGGGCTGAGAAAAACCAGCAACTGAACAAACAAGGAGGTTACAGCCCAGATCCATGGTATCCAGCCAGGCTGAGCCGTGGCGGGTGGTTAAGAAGAGCTGTCACCTTGGAGAGGAACAGGAATCACTGGCTCTTGTGCTCCTTGTCCTTCTGGTCTTGGCTTCTCTTTGATTGTATGCTGTGACCTGGGAGGGTTACATACAAGTGTCATCTGTCAGGTGGTTTTGCCAGCCCTGGTTTGGGTCCATTTTGCCTCTACAAAGTCTGTAAGGAAAGTCTATATTTCGTCTATAAGGAGAAGCAGTCGGGGCCTTTCAGGGGCAGATTTAGGTTGTGTCCTCAGCAGCTATGACAGTTCCTGAACTTCTCCAAATTTAAACGGGGTGTATTTACCTAGTATGAACTTCTGGGTGGGGATGGGGGTTGATCTGGAGCCTTTGCTTTTGAAAGACAGCCAGGCAATCCATTGCTTTTACCCTGGTGCTGCAAGAGCAAAACCCCCTGACAGAAATTGGATCACCTGGGCATGTCCAGGAGTCTTCTCTCAGCAGTAATCAGGTCAGAATTGCCGGGGCCTGAGTGCAGCCATAGGGCCTTGCTGCCCTGAGCAGCCCCACCTGGGCCCCCCACGCAGCCTCTGCTCCTTGGGCCAGGAGCTGCCCTTAAGCTCAGGCCCTCGCCCCTGCTCTTCTGTGTCAGCCTCGAGCTACCTTTGGATTTTCCTTCTGTGGCTCGTGAGCAGGATTCGAGTTCAGCAGCTATACCCCGGGACTCTAATCCTCTTGTTCGGCAGCTGGGGTGTGTTCTCGGGTGTCTGTGGGTTTGGAGAAGAGGAAGCCAACCTGTGCTAAAAAGCAAACTCTTTATTGCTCTCTGCTGTGTGTAACCTTGCAAGTGGGAAGCACACAAGTGACCGCAGAGTCTCCCTAAAGGCTGAGAAAAGTGATTCCTGTGTTGTGAGGAAAACTCACTGCGGGGTGAGGTTGCTTTTGCTGGTCTACTAAGTGCCTGCTTCAAAGCTGCTGTTGCCGCAAAGGACTGCAGGGACACGGGAGTGACCAGAAGTGATGGAAGGGAAGGCACTATCTGCTCCTGACTGGGAGTGAACTTTATGCGTGTTTGGGAATATGGTATGTGGAGACTGATGCGAGGAGCGTGTGTAGTGGGTAGCAGGATTGCAGGATGGTGCCTCGTCACGAGAGGTGTTACGGGCAGTGGACATGTAAGAGCCAGCTGGCACTTCTGAGAAACTTTCCTTCCGAAAAACATTGAAGCTTGGTAGCTTGTAAGTATTTAGAGATGCACATGTGATCCTGGTTGGAAAGCGGCTGAAGAGAAGGTGCTCAAGGAGTTGGTGTCTTTATGATGAGCTCTTATTTTTGTGGTTCTGAAGTCAGCTGTTCGCTTGGTTTTCTGGACAAACGTAGTGTGGGTCAAGTGTTTTTCTAGGCTGAAGACAGGCCGGATATGCTAACACTGTATGTTAGACTTGAATTCTCAAAACTTGCTTTAAAATGATGCGGTTCTTTTGGTAGTTTGTCAGATAGCGCTCGGGTGGAGAGGTGATAATTGTCTTGCTCAGACTGACCCAACACCAGTATTTGGACTAAAGGCTGTGGTACTGCAAAAACCAGTCTGTCTCTTTCTTTTTTTTCTAGTTCTTTCTACTTAACTAAGCTGCTCCAGGCAGCTGCACCACGTGCTGATGTTAATAGCTTGTCCGGTCCTGCAGCTCGTGCGACTGAGCACAGGGTGCTCGCCAGTCCAGGCTGTTGGTTTCCTGTCATATTTCATGGCTCTTGGTGGCAGCTGGGCTAAGGAGTTATGAAATTCATATCCTCTCTGCCTAGGAGAAAATGGCAAGTGGAAGATTTAATGTCCCAGAGGGCTGGTGTAGGAAGTTGTACCAGGGGGAAGAAGGCGGGGGTTAAAGCTTCAGGTCCCTCACAAATCTATGCAAGTCGAGGTTTCCAGAGGCTTGGAAGGCTGTGAATTAAACCAGCGGAATTACATGCATGGCACAGTGTTACAGCGCTTTTACTGACTTCCCTTCCCCACCAGTAATTCTGGGATTTACCTTTGGAGGAAACAGCCTTGTTCCAGTTGGATTTCACTTACGGGCACAGAATGCCTGGTGATCAGGAAAGACAATCTCATGCTAGATCTGTCCTCTATTCCTCCGTGTTGCTTTGAGGTCAAGCATTAGGGTCAGGTCTTAGTATCAACAGCAAGTATAACGTGTTGGGGTTTCCAGGGGGAGCTGGATTTGACCCTTCTGTACCGTGCATCGAGTGAAAACCTGCTCTGTGTGTTGGCCTGATGATGTACAGAGATCTTCAGGTCCTTCCGAGTGGAATGCTGCGCTCAAATTACTCCTTGCAGTGGAAGGAGCTGAGGGCATGGATGGAGATTTGATGTGATCTTCAGCATAACCTGTACTCAAAAGGCAACAAACGCAGCAGAAGTCACACGTACGGTGCTGTGTCAGGAGCATAGCACAGTGTCAGGACAGTGCAGACGTGGCTGGCATCCCAGCGCAGATCGCTGCTCCATGCTTCAGCAAAGCATGAGGTGGGAGTCGCCCAGGGGGGAGGGAAACAAGAGCTTAAGGGCGTTTTGGTCTCAAATCTCTTTGAGTCTGGAGCAATGCAGCACCGCCTGCAGCAAGTCATGCTAAGGTGTGAGGATAGAGCCTGCTGCGGGTCAGGCAGGAGAGGCGATGGCTTGGTGGGACTGCTTGGTGGACAGGTGAGCCTGTAGCAGGCGAGGCTCCCCAGCCCTGGTTGTTCCCGTGCCACACGTGGTGGCACTGGTGGCATGCTGTGGCTGGACTCTGAGCCCTAAGTGTCTCTGCTGTCCTTTAAAGATGAGAAAGGTTCATGGTGGGGGGGTTTCTTTCAGTTCTACCGTCCCTCTATAAATAAAACTTTACCATTTCTGTGGCCTAATCCTGAGCTCCAGCCTGGCTTTATGTGGCAGCAGTTGTGGTGAAACCAAATGTCAGGAATCAGCGAAGAGGAGCTTTTGTTTAGTCACATTTTGCTGGTGTCATCTTTAAAACAAAAAAAAGTAAATTTGGTTCATTTTTGTAATGAAACATTTGCTTAAAGATTTCTTTTTTCATTAAATTAATAGCTTCATTTCCAATCCAAACTCACTGAAAATACTTTCAAATTCCAAATTACTTTGAAATCCACAAAAATGGAAAAAGAGTTTAGAAGAGATGGAAAAAAGGAACTGAAATGCATAGATGGAAAATTTCACGCAATGAACGAAAACAATTTAGTGAAAGTCAACAAAACTCCAAAACCTGGATAAAAAAAAAAAACCTGCTGATGTTTAGATGGCAAATATTTTTGGACAAACAAATGAATTTCAGCCCTAAAAGAATAACAACTGCTGTCTGGCTCTTGGGAACCTTCTTTTTTTCCTCGTGGATGTGTCTGATGGGGAGCTGTCTGGTTGCCAGTTGCCAGGCTCTTTTTAGTGAAGCTGTTTGGTTTTGCCATGTGGTCCTTTCTCATCTGCCCCTTCTGACAGCAGACATCAGAAGCAGGAGCAGAAGCTGTTCAGTCATAGTGACAGAACCCTTTTTTTGGACGGTAAAATGTTCTGTTGGTTCCGTGTAGATAATTTCATGTTTGTCTTTATTCTTGCATCCAGCGCATTTGATGAAATAGAGCCCGAAGGGCCGTTCTGTGAGGCAGCTGCCCCGTTCTGCAGGGTTAAAGGAAAGGATCCCAAACCCTGAGTGCTTTCTCTGGCTGGTAAATAGGAAGCTTGTTGGGAGCCTCTAGATTTTGATCTGCCTGTCACTAGTGGGAATGCTGTACGTGCCACCTGCAACTCTGTGCTAAACTCATCGTTAGTCTTATGCGTGTGCCCTGGTTGGTGGTGTGGAGGACCTTACGTGGGCTTGATTCCCCGATCGAGCGCTGGCCTGCATGGTGGCCTCAGCCAAGTCACTTCACTGCTTTGTTCTTCATTCCCCCGACCGCAAAACGGGGATGATAACCAGCTCGGCTGATGACAAGTATGAAAGGAGAAATAAGCATTCTCATTTGACATTTGTCAGGATGCAGGATGCTGACCTAGATCTGCACAATCAAAGCGCGTATAGGCTGCATGGCGTAGTTCCATGGGACAGCATCTGCGCCGATTTAGACTGGCTGGCAACCCGCTGCTTGTGGGTTACAGGCATCGATACAAGGCACATAGACTGGCTGATACTCCCTGCCTAAAAGGGAAGGCGTATGACTTTTTAGGCTGCAAATTCCCTGGAAGTATAAAAGGAAATTTGTGAGGTCTAGATCTCTTGGTGGTGGTGTGTGGCTTCATTTCTTTCATCACAGGGCTGTAACAGATGGTTTTCCTGCTTTGGTACTGCTTAAATGTGCTATGTTGGCTAAGGGTCATTGCAGTAGACACTTGAAATATGTGTAAAGTCCAATACACTTTTAAGTCCCTAAAATCTCGAAAGGTCCCATGTAGCTGTGGAACAGCTTGATTCCCGCCCCGGCTCTGCTCAGAACAAGTTGTTGCTGGTTTGGGGTGTTACAGATGTTTTACTCTTTTGACTTAATATCCAGGCTTTTCCCTTTCTTCCTTCTCTGTCCTAGGTTAAGAGGATTCCTCCCAGTGCCCTGCACAGGCACCAGGGATTTTATAAGGGTCTTTCAGAAGGACGCTGTCACTCCAGGGGTAGTGGCAGTAGTGCTGCTGCTGCGGTGCCTGCGTTGTGCGGGCCAGTCGTCTGCCTGCTGACAGCTACCTTCTCCAGGAGCGGGGTGAAATCCGAGTGGCAGGGCAGGCACCTCTGAGGAGATGGCTCCTAACCGTTCCCACAGAGCTTGAAGAAAAAGATTTGACGGATTTACAGAGGAAAATGGCTGAGAAGGGATTGATAAACACACAGAGAGATCTAACTAGTGTGTCCCATCACTCTGAATAGCTGATCATAGCGAAAGTGCTTCAGGGCAGTGTCGGGAAGAATTTGTTGATGTGAACTCGTGTCTCCCTGAGAGAATCATGCTGTTTCGGGGAAGGGACCTTCCAGAGAAGGTTGTCATGAAGAATGCAACAACAGTGGGGTGGGCATCTGTGTCAGGAGGAGCTGGCGAGATGATCACCAGTGCTTTTTGACGGCAGGGCTTCAGGATGCCAGCTAGGACTCGATAGCTGAGCTTCCTCACAGCAACAGCGTCACTGTGAACTTCACTCCCCTCAGTGCAAGCATTTGCAATGGTAAGCTCTTAATGCCAGCTGGGATCCCCGGCATGAGGAATTCCATGCTGCAGCTGGGAATCTCCTATAGCTTCCATGCTTAGAGCCACCCTAAAGAACTGTCTGCAGCAGGAACAGGCTTAACCGATCGTATCAGAACTGTTGTGAACTGCTTCACATAGTCCCCTGAGTGCCTGCAGTAGCTCAGGAGAGGACAGCAAAATTGGTCCAGGAGGAGAACTATGACCAAACTGACTCTGTACACTCGTGAAGTCTTCCTGTACGTGGAGAACACTGCTGTTGAGGGAGGTGTATCATTTTTTTAGTGCTGAGTTCAGTTTCACCTCGATTGAGAAGTTTGCTTGGGCACTTAAGTTGAAAATGTGCAAGTTCCCAGCAGGGCACCATGCTTCGAGAGATGTTTCAAAGATTGTATTAGTAGATACTATATGCTTCATGGGGTTTTGATATGTTTTAGTTTTGCATTCAACTATTCTGCATGAGGGTAATCATCAGAGTTAGTATTTTCTGGTTGTCAGTGAGGGAGAAGATCCAAAGTTGCCTTGCTAGTGGAAAGCATCCAGGCAAGTATTTGCACCATGCTTTGAAGCTCTATTCCAGAAAATATTATCCAACAGCAAGGGAAAACAAGATCTAAGGCTCTGAAACTCCCAGAAGTGTGGATGTTTTGTGTTAGCGTTAGGAGGAGAGAAATTTCTGCCTTCTTGGAAGCTTTCTCCTAAAACAGAGCAGAATTGAGGCGCAGGGTCACTGGTGATATTTGTGCACATTGAAGAAACGCTCCAATTGTCTAAACAATTCCCACACCTAGGGTGGCAGGTAGCATGGTCTCTGCATCCCTTAGCTTTGGAAGGCTGAAGGGAGTCGGTCCTTTGCACGGCTGCTTTCAAAAGCCTTTGTAAACAAGATGTGTGTGTGTGTCTCTTACACTTTAAGTAAGGCTAACAAATTGAGATGAGCTGCAGCAGCTCTGTGAAGGCTGGGTACGCATACGCAAGGGCCTGAGTTGATTTATCTTGATGTTTGGTTGAATTCTTCACATTTTGGGTCCCTTCTGTAACCTTTTCACCTCGTTCTTTTTTAAGGTGGCTGCCTGGCTGTTACAATTTATCATGAATGCATCTCACTTCACTTTTGGCTCCCCTGACGGAAGGAACAGCCGGTCTCCGGGAGGTCAAAGACATTATTTTCCCCTCGTCTTTCTCAGTTTCCAGCACATATTTGTCACTTTGAAATAGCATGAATTCTGGATTTGATGCACTTTAATTGATTTCACCCTCAACAAGTCCAACTGTCCATCAACCTTTCCCTTTTTTTGCCTCTCCCCCTTCCCCTTCTTTATTTCTTTCCTCTGTCCCTTTCCTTTGAGAGTGATGTTTTCACCCGCCTGCACGTTGAAGCTGTTGCAAAGCCTGTGACCCTATCAAGGCTTACTGTCGCGAGCCGTTTTTCTCGTTTTCCTTATCCTCCAAATTGAACTTTGGATGCTGAGCGAGAATGAAGCCGCCTTGTAGGAGTACTGGTCTTGTAGTCCCTTAGTGATGTGCTCCTTGTCAAAGTGACAGTGACTGCAGAGAGCTAGCTGAGCTTGGCCGATGGGCCACTGGTTCTGAGGCAGTTGTGTACAACTGGAAATGTGAGGGAATTATTAGTTCTTGATAGACTGGCATTGGTATTTAAAATCATTTGCCACAGTACAATGACAAAGATTAACATACTGTTTCTTCCTTCTGCATGGAAGGGTGTATACACCTGGTGAGGTATACACCCAGTGTTGTGTGCGTGTAAGTTCATTTGTGTAAAAGAGCACTGACACGACAGGAAATGAGCGGCTGTTGCACTGACTCTTGCTCGTTTGGTGAATTCATACAGCAGAAGTGGAGTGTGAGTGTGTAACGACTTGGCCTGTGCACAGGAGTTCTTAAAGTGTGTCTAAAGCGCTTTAACAGTGGAAGCTGAAAGCGAGGCTCATAGGTGTTCCTCTGAATGCTGCCATTGCATCCCAGGTATTGCCAGGCCGTGGGCTGAGGAGCTGGCCTCTGCTCACAGCAGAACAGAGAGATTTAACGTTCTCTGTGCTGTTCTGACCGGAACACACCAGAACTCAGCAGAAGCAGTGGCGTTCCTAGGACTAATGAGTGCTCACTGGAGAACTCCAGCACTCAGGATGAGCAGAATTGGTTCATGACGCTGGATGTGAGTGGTTTCAATGTGTAGTCCAGAGTAACTAAGAAAACGCCGCCGCCCGCTGCGGTGTGTGCCGGCCGTGGGGAGGCTGCTGGGAGCCGGCCGCGGCGGGTCTGCGGTGGAACTGCTGTCCATGGTGCTGGGTGGCGGGAGGAGGAGCTCTGGGGCTTGGGGAGCTCTGGGGCTTGTGAAGGGGGTGGCTTTGGGGGCTTGGAGAAAGGTGTGGTTTCCTTGCTCTCTTACTTGTGCAAAACAGTGTGAGTCAATCCTGCAAAGCAAGGTTGGTATTTGCCAGCGTGCACGGATAGGGAGCTGGGTCCTTTAAGGAGTTATAAAGAGCCCCCGCTGGTACTGATGCGCCTCCTGCTAACCCTTTCCTTCCCTGATTTGCTGCTGAGAGGGCTGTTGTAGCCTTGTGAAGGCTTTTCTTGCCCTGTGAGACTGGACTGTCGGTCAGACCATCTTCTGAAAGCTATATGAATCTTCAGAGGAGGAGAAAACCCCGGACGTTATCAGTGATGGATGGAATTCCTCACTGGCAAACTTCTTGCAGCCTAATTCTGAGTTTAGGTGTTTCTAGCACAGGAATTCTTGCTCAAAACATTAGTGTGAGGCGAAGCTTGCTCTTTTTCAGTCTGTAGATAAATTTGATCCCTGTATCAGCTGGAATTCTTGTTGTCGTGTGGTGATGATGATTTATGTTTTCTCACTAGGTGCCTCAGAAAAACACAGCAGCTTTGTGGCAGCCAGAGCTATGACATGAGAGAAGCTAAACAGTGTTCGGTGCTTGTGCAAATTGCTGTTAGCAGCTCCTTGCAGAGTAAAATACGTTATTAATATGACTTCAGAATGTTTCGAAGGACGTAGAAGGATTTGTTTTCTTTTTGCGACTGGGTACCGTTCATTCCCCTTAAATTCAGTGCTCTGCCTGGGGGATGAGCCCATGGAGAGCTCTGGAAAGAAGCCGTTAAGCTGCTGTAGGCACCGTACTGAACAGGAAGAACAGATTACCTAGTGAGAGGAGGTGAACTGCTGCCTTACTGTGCTCTGAAGAGTCTTTTCTATGGCTTTTGGTTCCAGTGCAGAGTTCTAAGAGGTGCTGGAGTGACGTGAGGTTTCACATGTGTGCTGGGAAACCAGAAAGCTGGCAGTCACTATTTAAAAAAAAGACTGTACATCTGCAAAGCCTCCTCTAGAGGTGGTGCTGCTGAAGAAGAAATCGGAAACCTTCCTCCTCACCTATAAAATAATGGCTTTTACTATGATTAGAAAGGTTTTAGGGGGAAATTGAGATGTTTTCAGGTCATTGGACTACAACATTTTTGTCCCTCCTCTAGTAGAGGACCTGGGAGGGAAAACTCGTCATTCTGTTGTTCAGTAGGGTAGGGAAAACATGCCAAGGTATGGAGGACCACTCAGATTCCCCCCTGCTCTTTTGTCTGGCTATGACCAGCCAGACAGTGGTACCTGGAGCTCGTTAGATCAGTCAAAGCCTGTGTGTGTGCACAGTGCAAGGACTAATGAAAATTTCATGCTTGGATCAGAGCTGTGTTGCCATCGCACAAGGTGCACGTGGTATCGGTTGGCTGCAGAGCTGGACTCAGAAGCTGGGGAGAGCTGACCCCACGGCTGGTTTTCCACACTTCATTTGTGGCAACTTCAAAAAGATTTTAATGTTTGGGGGGGTTGTGGTGGGTAGGTTCTCTTGGTGGGGGGGAAGTGGAAGGGTTACCATTTACTGGAAACAAGAACTTTGAACTTCCAAATCACAGTAGTCACCAAGATTTCTGCTTGGTTCCTCCTTCAAATACTGGCATACAGTTTAGCCAAATAATTCAGTGTCTCACAAGCCTTCAGTTTCATTTGGCAACCCATGTGTTGAGCCTTACAGCGTTCTGAGAAAAGCAAGTTTTATTCACAACCGTGTGGAACTAACTGGTGTCTCACTTTGCAGTGTGCTTTGAATGTTGTCTTACTGCCTTAGAGATAGGGAAACTGAGGCACAGAGAGGTGAGGCAACTTGTTCAAATCCTCTAGCTGGGCAGTAGCAGTTTCAGGATCAACAGTCCAGCCCCACAGACCATAATGCCTTCTTTGCATATCTGGTTTAGGCACTGTGATGCCTCAGGTAGCTGCTGGCTCCGAGGGAATGACATAGGGTGATCAGGTGCTTTGTGGAGTTAACCAAGAGCTGGTGCCTCCAGGAGCATCTTGTTGTCCTCTGGGCTGAGCTGGGAAGCTGGTAAAAGTGTTTTAGCTAGTGTGGCCCCAGGATCTGCGGATGGCTCACTGGATCTGGGCAGAGGCCAAATATGGGGTGGTGCCTGTAGCTTAGCTACGTAGAGGAGCTTCTGCAGTGTGAAGTGTCAATGAGACTTGAGCCTCTTCTGTGTTAGGTGAGATTTGAGAGTAAATTAAATGGTCTGGGTGCTTGAACAGTGTCATAGTTGAGAAACCTGATGAGGAAATATGAATCCTGCTAGAGGTTTCCCAAATCCCAGGCCAGTGCATTCTCCAGTAGGGTTACTCCTGCTGAGGAGTAACTTCTGTTTTAGAGCCAGCAAGCTGGACCGTAATCCAATGTGAAGCCCAAAACTGCACAGCCTACCTGTTTGCAGAGGATTCCATCAGTTAACAGAGCCTCTACACCAGCTGGGAGCTTTCCAAACCATGCACAAAGCCCCTTGCTTGTCTCCTCTAAAAGGAGGAGTACGAGCTGGAGAAAACGCTGTGCCAAGGGTGCTCAGTGTGCAGTACTGGAGATCCAGAGGACAATGATGTGAATTCACCCAAGTGGCTTCAGGGGAGGCTGTGCAAGCCATAGTTTGGGAAAGGCATGGAAGTATTCCTACGGCATGTTTTTAATAGATAGTCCAATGGAGAGAGGGAGACAGAGATCATGATAATGCACAACAGTTGTATTAGACGGTTGATCAACTCAGTCTGAAGAGGCCTGAATTCCCCTCTGGAATCTTCTCTTGGGAGTCTTAGTTCTCAAGTTAAGTGACTAATTAGAGCATGTTCACACCACAAATCAGCCCAGCAAGGCAAACTCCTAAGGGCTAATGCTGCTTATTTGCTCCCAGTGGCAGCTGAAGATCTCAGGAGCTTGCAAAGGCATTTTCCTCCCCTGGAAATCTGTGTCTGATACCATAACTCTGGAGAATTTAGGGAGTAAGAAGCAGAGAAAAATCCTCCCCCACCAGACAGGGCCTGTATCAGTCCCTCTTTCAAGGCAATTTCTTCACCTTGTTCTTTGTCTGCTCCAACAAGTTGTTTAGTGGGAGAAAATTTGAAGCTAAGTGCCCCAAGCTGAGAGATGTGCAGCACCCAGCGGGACCCTGACCTTCCTCGGAGGTAGCGAATGGGATGGCATGTAGGCTGAAGATGCCGGATGAGGAAGGAGGGAGGGGGATGCCTCGAAGGGAGGTTAAAGTGACAAAGCCAACATCTGTTACCGAGGGCTTGGGCTGCAGTGCTCTGCTGTTCCCCGCAGCAAGCAGGGCTGCCTTTGGGAAGGCACAAGGTCACCAGAGGACGGGGTAGGAGTGGGCGCGGTGGGCATTTCTGAGGGGCTGCAGGAATGGGTGCAAATATGTAGATTAGATCCTGAGGTGGTGGTTGCGGAGAGGTACGAGGTGGAGAATGAGTCTGAAGAGGGAGGAATGATATGTTCATGTGTGAGATTTCTGCCAATACACAAAATCTGGGCTCAGTTTTCATATCTCAGGGCCCCCACAGGAATTAGTCATCTCTGAGTAATGGAGGGAAGCGTAGCCACTAATCCCTCTCCTAGTTACTGAAAGTCCCTCCTCTGGTAATTTCCTACATTCATATCCTCTTCGATCTGTCTCTAACTTCTGTCGTCGTTGCTATTTAGCACCACTGCAAAAAAAGAATGAGGACTGGCAGTCTAGAGTCATCTGGAAACATGATGTTGGGCCTCTGCTTCCATGGAGGAACGAGAAAGCCTGGGCCGTGGCCTCTCTGCTGCGTTCAGCTGTGACATTTTGCCCCAAATGGCTTCTGTCATCCCAGCAGACCTCATCCTTTTTGCTCGGATTCAGTCTGGCTCCCACATTGAGCCCTCAAGAGCGTGTTCTGTGCAAGGGCAGCTGGAGACTGGGCGTAGCTGTGATCAGGGCAGCGTTATTTTGTTGTAATGGGCAGACAGGGATGTTTTGGGGACCACTGAATTCTGTAAACCCATTAACAATTGAATTAAGGCTTTTCAGGTCCATACTGAGTTTGTAGGAAGTGCTTGTACAACACAGAAGCAGAGAACCATGCTAATAATTCTTCATTATAGCCATGGGCAGGTTCCCTGCAGCAGCCTGCAGTCCTGTTGGCTCCATGCAAGTGTGCAGTGGGAGCCAGTCCGGGGAACCGGCCATCGGAACGGGCGAGGAGGGGACTCGGGGGCAAGGAGAAGGGAGTAGATCTGGCTGTGGTCACCGAACTGCCTGATGGCAGAGTTGGGAATAAATAGGGAAGTTGGAAAGGAAACTTCCATTGTGAGTCTGGTCAGCCAAAGTCTAAACAGTTGTTGAGTTTGTTTTATCAAATCAAAATATTTTGGTTCAGCGGTGTGTTGACTTGAGTCGGTGTTTGTCTAGGCTGACATGGTGGTGTGGAAATGTTCCGGTTTGAGGGAACTGTATCCCCCGTGGCTGGAGGGGTCGGGAGCTCTGCTGCCTCTCCACAGACATAGGAGCGGGCTACATAGCTTATTGTGGTGAGGGGAGGCTGGACGAGAGCAATCCGATTTCTGATGGCTTGGTTTCAGAGTCTTCAGGTATTTTAAGGCCTCTTCAAAACTGCTTTGTGGCCCTGTTCAGTGTGATTAAGTGTGCTGCTGCTTGAACCACAAATAAGGGGTTTAAGTCAAATGGAAAGATTTTTGAGGGAAAATAGATGAGTAAGTATTCAGAGTTAATTATCTGAAAATTCCTGAAATGGCTTGGGTAATAAAATATAGATACGTACACGCTTATTCATATCATGCCATTAGCGGTCTGCGCTTCTGTGTCAGGCGGTCGTGTGCTGTGAAAGGCTGCAATGCGTGGAAGAAAGAAATGCTCCAAAATACAGAATTATTGCCTGCCATCACTGAAGGCTCCGGTCTTTGAAGATACGATCTGGTTGAGGTGGCCTTCCAAAACTATCTTGCCCCAAAACATTGGGGGTGTGATGGGATGCTAAGAACAAAACAAGGAAAGCAGTTGAGGTTGGGCTGGAGTGGGTCCCGTGTAGCTCCCCACCTCACCCACATGCCTCCCGGACAGGATCCCCAGTGGTAGCTGAGACCTCGCTGTTCTTCCGCAAACAGATTTTTAACTCGCTGGTAGGTTTGTTTGGAATTTGGTAGAAACTGTAGAAAATACCATGTAGTTGCTTTTGCTTGAAATATTTCCTCCTTTCCTTCCCTCTATCAGAAATCTTCCTGGTTTTTAACTTATTTTTTTAGCCGTTCCACCTGATCCTTCAATATTTCCATATTTCAAGGAGATTTAGCCAAATGGCATGTTTGCATGGCTGATATGCAGCAATAATGCAGGGTTAATACCTAATTAGTTCCCAGGGACATTGAGCTTTTCATGGATATTCAGTAACAAAAGCAACAACAAACAAGCTGAATTCCTAGGTCTTAATTCATCGGGGAGGAGGAAATAGGAACCTACAAATGCAGGAATTATTCAGAGCAGTATGAAAGCTGCTCTCATGAAGCTTGGAGGATGCTATAGCAGCTGACAGGGAAAATATAATCTCCTCCTTCCCTCCCTCCCTTCGGGGGGGCTGGATACATGTCTGTGTTTGCAGCCCTGACATCCCCAAACAGGAAAATTCCCAGCTCTGCAGCACGCTTTAAACAGCTCCTTGCCGACTGCCCTCTCTTTCGTAACCCCCAGCCAAGATGACCCCGGTTCTGCTGATGTTCAGCTGTACCTGATCACTCGTATCCTGAGCGGCTGGATGTGATCAGTGCTGGCCTTCCACCTCACGCGATGACGAGCATATGGGCCCACGGGCTCCAGCCATTATGTTCCTGAGCACTGAGCTTGTCTGCCCGTGGCTATGGAGGGGTTTTCTCCCCTGTTCCAAGCAATCGCAAATAAACCTTTCTGATAAGTAACAGGAAAACAAACAGGCCCTTTGGCTCTGTAGGCAGTGAGAAGGAGGGAGGAAAAAAATAAACCAAAGCCAATAACAAAGTCTTTGCTGTATTTCGGCAGCACCCAGGGAGCCTTCAGGAAGGAGGAACCGCCTGCCCTCAGCCACAGGCAGAGCCTTCCTCAGAGCAGAAATGGCTCGGTTTGGGGTGGTTAGCCCTTGGGACTGAACAGCCAGGCCCTGATGTGGGAGCCGCAGGGGATGGAGAAGGCTTGACTCTGAGAACACCCCTGGAGATCATCCAGACTGGTGAAGTGGAGGCTTTGAGCTGACCGATATGGGCAGTCTGGTGCTAGCCTTGAAGTCGTAGGGGGTGCCCAGATTGGACCTGGCACTGTCTTAGCATTATTGTCTAAACCTAAGGACGGGAAAAACCTCTCATTTTGCCCTCTGAACCCTGTCGGTCAAGCACACAGGCTGTCCTTGTCCCATGTGCATATGGCACTTGAATATAGTAGGGCTGCAAGAAACCTTTAGACGTGCAAATTGGGGTGGAAAAGCTTGCTCCAAGTTGATCAAGAAGCTTCTGATGAAAGCTGCTGGCTCTTGCTGCCCTTGGAGGCTGGGAGGTAGCTACCAGCACCGGAGAGGCACACTGCCATGCCGAGCGAGGATCTGAAAAGCTGCCTGCCAAGACACCACCTTTTAGGACAGGAGTCGGGGTAGGGGGACAGTTTCTCAGGGTTCCTCAGAAGGTTTAGAATCCTGCTAGAGAAGGGTCTAGAGAACAAGTCTTAAGAGGAGCGGCTGAGGGACCTGGGGTTGTTTAGTCTGGAGAGAAGGAATCTTAGGGGAGACTGTATTGCTCCCTATAATTACCTGAGGGAGGTTTTAATGAGGTTGGGATTGGTCTCTTCTCCCATGTAACAAGTGACAGGCCGAGAGGAAATGGCCTCAAGTTGCACTAGGGGAAATTTAGTCTGGTTATTAGGAAGAATTTCTCTATGGAGAGGGTTGTGAAGCCTTGGAACAGGCTGCCCAGGGAGGTGGCGGAGTCCCCGTCCCTGAAGGGGTTTCACAGACGTGTAGAGGTGGTGCTGAGGGACAGGGTTTAGGGACCCTGGCAGTGCAGGGGGAACAGTTGGTCTTGATGATCTTAAAGGTCTTTTCCAAGCAGATGGGTCTGTGATTCTGTGTTTAGTCTCTCAAGTCTGCTCCCAGCTGGTAACTACCTCGTTCCCTAAGTCAGTAAACGATGGACTTTTTCAGCTTGGAAGTCAGACCCGTGAAGAGCCTTTGAACCCTTTGCCTCGGCAGATACAGCCAAGGTTATCGTCCTGGCATGTCTACAGTGAACTCGGACGTTATCTTGAGATGTTGCCAGAGCCTGCAATGCACTCGTGCTGAAATGCTGAAACCACGTGAAGGGCTCCGTGGCCCTGTCACCTCAACCTCCTCCTGGCTGAAAGGAGCCAGAGTGCTAACGTCACCGCAAAGTTACGACACATGCTACCAGGTACAAGTTGTATCGTTGCCAACACCTCTTCCCTGAGGTCTTCACCCCAAGAGTGATGTAGTTCTGTGGCCCTGAATACTTGAACTGTGGAGAGGAGTGGGAAATTCATTCAGATGAGGGGAAAATGAGAGCATAAGTCTTGGGATCAGCACCAAGTGGGCCAAGCGTGGCTGTCAGTTACTTCCCAAGCAACTCCACTGAAGCAAGCAGCATTAATTGTAGATTTATGCCAGCATTTCCCAGAGTCCCTCCTGGGACAGAGCCAGTTCTGGCAGAGAATTAATCTTGCTGGAATACTCCCTCTTGTTCCTTGCTCAGTCTCTGACACTTGCACACGCACACAATCAAATCTCGGTGACCCTCCGACAACCCAGTTAGCTAGCCGGGAATTAAAGGATGTGAAACCCTAGCTTCCCCTTCAGCACAGCCCCGCATCTGCCATGGCCCCTTCGGAAGGCAGGACCAGCCACCTGCTAGTTGTTTTGCTCTAAGAGAAAATGTCCATTGGACACATAGGAAACAACTAATCCAGTCCCTGGGGGGGCCTGGCCGTTCGTCATTCCCACAGTCCCCAGCACAGGTACTCAGCACCTTCCAGGACTGGGGCGCTGGGGCGTTTCTCAGGTTGCTTTTCCACCTGGCAGTGGTTCTGTATTCTGCTTTTATCTAATGGTAGAACTTCTCAGACACTGATATTTGACCATCCACCTCAGGACAGTGAAAAATAGAGTGTGCCCTCTTCCCACGCGTGCATCCCTTCTCGGCTTAAAAATTAATAGAGAAAGCCACGTACTGCGTGTGCTAGATGTGTGTCTCCTTTACGTGAGCACACATGCTTTCTGGTGGTACATTTGCGCAGTTTGAGACTTTCAGAAACATGGATCTTCTCTAGGGACTGCTTCTGTATCTCTCTGCATTAAGGGCAGGTCAGCGGCATCCTCTCACCACTGCTGCTGTAGTGTCCCTACACTCAATACGCCTCTGAAGTGTGATTATTTTTACCCCAGATTTGCCAGTGCACTGGAAATGCAACAGATGCTTCCCCGCAGTCTGCCTCGGCAGCAGAAGGGGTAGCTTAATGGTCTCAAGCAGCAGGCTGGGAAGCCTCCATTCCTCCGCACCAGCAGGCTCAGCAGCGAGGTCTGCTCGGCTTTTCCCCCTTCAGAGGGCAATAAATTGAATAACATGCAGTTTACTGCCTGCCTGCAAGTTTGAAGTGGAGGTGGGGGGAACCCTGAGGCCAGCCCCACAGTGGGTGCAAATCAGTGTGCCTTTGCTAGCTTACACCAGCTGTAGAGCTGGCCCCAAGGTTTTGTGTTCGTGTTATCCTGGGGCTCATATTGCAAGAATGCAGGGTTGGCCAGATGTGCTACAGCATCCCTCCCTCTCCCGCACTGACAGGGTACCAGCTGCCACTCCCTGCCCTCGGAGCAGCCAGGCTTCCCTAGAGCGGTCTGCATGCCGCTCGAAAGGTGCTCTGGGGTCCTTGGGAATGGCTACTGGCACGCAGCTCTACCCTTGTTTCCAGGATGCAACAGTAAAGAGGGCAAGAGCAGCCGAGGAAGTTTTCCCCCTTGGAAGTGATGTTCATCTCCTCCCCCAACCCAGCATATGGAATTCTGGATCACATTTCTCTCTCTTGCCAATAAATATTGCAGATTTATTGCTCTATACCTGGTGGGTAGTAAATTGCATTCCACCTCTGTTATAAGGCTCTTTGCTGTGACAGTCTTGCAGCTCCATTAAACCTTAATTACAGCAACACTTCATTGGGTTGCTGTGATGGTCTGAGTGCTGTTGCAGTAGGGAGGATGTATGGCCAAAACAGGCTGATGCGGAGAGGCTTTGTTTTGTTTCCTCCCTTTTTAAGGATTATGGAGAGTTGAGCCCAGCAAGGGGAATAAATGGAGACTCAGCTTCTTGCTTTCTGCTCATTTTCCACAGCAGCTGGCTTCACCTGCCGGAGCCCCGGCAGCTCGTCTGCTCCCTGATGGAGAGCTCAGCAAACACTCATCAAAGGTGCCTCTGTTAAATGGCTTATTTGCATCTCGAATGAGATGCATCCTCGATTCAGCATTGTCTCTGGGTTTGACAGTGCGAGGAGGGTGGGCTTCAGTCAAACAGAATGCTAGGAGCAAAACGGGGCTTGGATTTCTATAGAGTGGAGCAAGACAAATTTTAAGAGCAGCTTCCCTGGTACACCGTCAGTCTAAGCTCATCCCTCAGCAGGCAGATTGCTCTGGGCCAGCTAAAGGCCCCATTTCTGGTGCCACCTTTGCCAGCTGGCCACTGTCCTTCCCTGCAGCGTGGCAGAAGGAATGAGGCTTCTCTTCAGCAGCTGCTGTAGCAGCTCCTTGGAGGGCGATGTTGTCTGATGTTGTCAGTGTGCTTCTCTAGCTTCTGCTGCTTGAGGACTGACTGAGGGCTAGGAGAGGGTGGGGGTCTCTGTGCCGCGGGACGTGTGGATAGCCAGTTCCCATTTCCCCTCTCCACCCAGGCAAGGACGAAGCACAGCTTAGAGCTGGGGGAGAGGCTGCCCTGTGTGTGTGCTCCCCCCAGACTGAGGGTGTCCTGCTTGGCTGTATGGCTTCTGTTTTGGAGATCACTCCTGGTGCGTACTAAGTCCCCAGCCCCTCGTGCAGACCTTGCCCAGGACTAGTGTGCATTGTACAGACACCCCTTCTTAGACCGGTGCTCAGCTCCCCCTGTGTGTGATGAGCTAACCAGAAGGCAGTAATGGCTACACCAGCCACTTGGGTTCATTGTCGGGGCTGGTCCGGAGAAGGACT